>NW_008795909.1:672595-694869 GCF_000699145.1 Aptenodytes forsteri | reverse complement strand
AAACTGTCAGATTACCAGATGGATGAAGACCCTTAATTTCAGGTCTTATCTTAAATGAAATGTTCTCTTCTGATTTTTTTTTTTTGGGGGGGGGGGGGCGGGGCTTTGCCAGAATTCCTGTGTGAGCTTGCACAAGTATTTACTCTTTACTTTGCTCTGTTCTCCATTGGTGAGACAGGTATTTCCCTGCCTTGCAGTAGTATCAAGAAGCTCAGCTCACAAATTCGCATGCCTCAAGAACACAAAATGAAAAGTAGATTTAACACGGGGCTTGGCCAGAATTCCTGTGTGAGCTTGCACAAGTATTTACCTCTGTACTTGCTCTGTTCTCCATTGGTGAGACAGGTATTTCCCTGCCTTGCAGTAGTATCAAGAAGCTCAGCTCACAAATTCGCATGCCTCAAGAACACAAAATGAAAAGTAGATTTAACAGTAAGCATGTACAGGATTGCATCTCCTAGTTAAAATGCTAATTAGTAACCTGTATCCCTAACTACACTCAAGAACATTAATTAGACATTCGGAATTCTCTAGAAAGCAACTTCATGCCGTGCTGCCATTTGAGCAGAATCTAATGGGCACTGCAGCATCTCATCGCATCAAATGACCAATGCAGATATGGAGCTACAATAGCAGAGAACTTTTTGATCCTCACTAAGTAGTACAGCCCTCTGCTAGACCCCCCCAGCAGAACAACTTTTGATAACTAATATGTATTAATGGGAAGCAGATGTGTTATTTCATTGTGTCTCTCTTTCGGAGCTGTTTGTTAGAAAATAGTTCAGCTGTTCCTATGAAGTGAGGTTGCAACTCTTAAGCAGCCATCTGGCTAGGAGGATTTGGAGTGCTTACTGCATTCCTTGCTATTCTGGTACTAATATGGGGAAGACCTGATGACAGTATAAATTACACATAACAAATTGTCTTGTTTGCTCCTCACTTATGCAATTTATTTATAGTTAACCTCTCTCATCTAATTATCTGGAGTAGTTGAAAATAAAGCCTTCAAAACACTAGATTTTCCCTTTTTAAGTGTAACTTAAAATGCTGATAGTCTGATTTCTGCCTTCATGGCTGGACTCTTTGAGGGTCCTGGGTTCATAGGAGTGTCTAGACCACTTGTTTAGTATGCATTCTGCATGGGAATCAAGCCTTTATTGTGGGTATGCTTATATTCTGATGATAATTACAGCTGTCCTGTTACGCCAAAAAATTGTTTTCCATTACTGCTTATGTTCTAACTTACCATCTGTAAGCAATGAAAAACCAGTCCCACGAGGCAGTCGTATTTCATTTTGCCACATAAATCAGTGGCACAGTGGGATGCAACATGCCAAATAAAGGCATTGCAAACTTTCAGTCTGGCATTGTCACCGCTGATTTTTCTTGGTAAGCGCCAAGACAGTTTATGCAGCTTGCTGGACTTGTTTAAAGCTCGTGTAGCGTGTCAACTCCTTAACAGCGTGCTCAATTTTTTCATGTGATGAACAGTAAAGTACTGGCTGCTGTTGTAATCTTTTTACTTCTCAAGCACATTCACGCTATTCCCTGTACTCCCTTTATTGGTAGTTATGTCCTCCCCTTTGCCTGTGTGCCTGCCGCCACCCCCCACCCAACCCCACCCCCAATAGTTTCCATGGCTAATGGGGCTCAGCCGTGTACCTGTAGTATAAAAATGGGGACATGATAGATTTTGAGTAAAATTCTTTGCGCAAGTGCTCTGAGGGGGTAGGGGTGGGGTAACAATGCTATCTCTAGAGGTCAAAGAACAGAGTTAGGACCTAAGACTTTATCATGTGCAGCTTCCCTTCCCTTCCCCCCCCCCCCCCCCACCCCCCCCCCCCCCCGCCACCCCCCCACCCCCCCCACCCCCAATAGTTTCCATGGCTAATGGGGCTCAGCCGTGTACCTGTAGTATAAAAATGGGGACATGATAGATTTTGAGCAAAATTCTTTGCGCAAGTGCTCTGAGGGGGTAGGGGTGGGGTAACAATGCTATCTCTAGAGGTCAAAGAACAGAGTTAGGACCTAAGACTTTATCATGTGCAGTGATTCTGTGGTAACAAATTTGATAATGAATTGCTTTTGGGGAGCCCTTCTCTGTGTTTACAGTGAGGTTGTTTGGTGTATCTTAGCTGTTTTGAAGTCTGTGCTTTTGATCCGTTTGACCTTCCAGCTTCATTCCTTCACCTGGAAGTCACTTTATTTTTAATATCAAGGAACTCTATGGAAGCACTAGTCATGACCTATTTCTCAGCTTGAAACAAGTCATCTTGAATATGCTAAAAAAAAAAATCTTTAAATTGGACTTACTGTTTGTAACAGTAAGTTCTTGTTTCCTACAGTTGCTCTGCTGCTTACTGTACAACACAGGAGCTTTGGGACTGAAACTGTGCTTTGCTGGAGACTTACTCAGAGTAGAGATGTTGAGAATCGAATAGGGAGCTAACAGAAGGGGGAAACTGTATCTTGATGAAAGTGTTGGACAAAGGGGTCACTGACTTCTGCCTAACCTTATTTGTTTTATCAGTTCAAGAATGAATCCTGAATTCCTGTAGTTGATGAGGAAAACGTGTGGGGCATGGGAGGAGAAGGGGGGTGTGGGCAGGTGGTTTCATCATTCGAATTACAATTTGGAAAGCTTAAATCCAAGTCAACCTGGACATACACAATTTGCAAAATGAAGCTGTACTTTATTCTATCTAATTTCACTCTGAAATGTTTATTTATGAATTCTGTAAACTTAGCTTTCTGATTTGAAAAATGTTAGTTAAACAATGAAAGGACTTGAAAGAATACTCAGCCTGGGAATTTTGTCCATGAATTCAATGTAAATTGAAGACTCAAGCAAAGGCTGATCACCTGCTTTTCTCATACTTTGTGCTACTTGAATAATCTCTTCAAAGTTACAACCTGTCATAGCTACTTACTTGTACAATACAGCATTCAATTTCCTCGTTCTGGTCTTAAGTTTCCAAAACACTATTCAGTAAGGAACTTTCTCTAGTGTGGTAACTGGGTATATACTCGAATATTTACAGCTGTTACAGTGGTATCCTTTTTTGCATGACTCTTCGTAAATGTCCGGTCATTGTGACATTGGCTTACACTTGCTTGGCTTTTTCATAGTCAGTTGACATCCTAATTCCTAGCATGATAATTAGTAACCCTTTTATCCTCTAACTTATTTTCAGCCTCTCCCCTCCTTCCCCCACCTCCCCCAAGTATTCAATGAAACACTCATTGAGATTTATTTAATTTGTGAATAAGTAAATAACTGTTGGCCTCACTTCTGAAAAATGCTTAGCCCATGTTAAATAATTGAACAATTCTAGTGCCATGTCTGAATTTTTAGGCCCTTCAGCTTTTTGCAGTACTTTTACAATTTTTATTCCTACTGTGTAGACTGGCAGTGCTCTACTGAAATGCTCTTCATTTTTTACAGTTTATTGCAAGTTCCACTGCATCACATACAAATTCAATTCACTCATGTCTAGCTGTTTGTGGATTCAAACTCATAAGAACCATGCCATTACCAGTAAATCTGCAGCATTTTAACAACCTTTTTTCTTTGTTTACAGATCCGAGTGGTGAATGCATTTCGTAGCTCCTTGTACGAGGGGCTAGAGAAACCTGAGACACGAAGTTCAATTCACAATTTTATGACGCATCCTGAGTTTAGAATAGAAGACTCCGAGCCTCATATTCCCCTTATTGATGATACTGATGCTGAAGATGATGCTCCAACAAAACGCAACTCTAATCCCCCACCCTCTCCCAATAAAAATAACAATGCGGTTGACAGTGGAATTCACCTTACAACAGACATGAACAAGTCTGCTACCTCTTCATCCCCAGGGAGCCCGCTACATAGTTTGGAAACATCACTCTGATTGTAAGCTGAATGTTAACACACTAGCTGCATTGTAAAGAAATTGAAACTGGGTCTCTTCACACATTATGATGGACAAGATGATATTCTTGTCTTGGACTTCAACAGAAGACACACTTGTACGAATGTAGATTTATTTTTTTAAAAAAAAAGCTTTCTGCCAGACTGGAGGGTGCTTTTCGGGGGGTGGGAGTAATAATGAACTCTGACAGATAAACAGTAACTCAGCATAAGTGACCTGTGGATCATCTGTTGTACTTAAGAATGGTCCCGAACAGTGTGTTAGCAGAGCTTTAGTTTATCATGATCCTTTTCTGAGGGGAAGGCTGGGAAGGGCAAGGAGGCCCTGGATTGTTGAATTGATACTTTAATTTCTGCTGTTGGCTGTTAATAATTTGGATTATTTATGTTTATAAATGATACAGATCTGTTTACAAGGTTTGTAGATACTTTTTTTGTTCCTGTTCATAGATGGGAAGCTTCCTTATAAATGATGCAGAGAAAAAAAAACCAAACAAACAAAAAAAAACCACAAAAAAAAAAAACTAGTCCTTCAAATACTGCTGTATTTTCAGGAAAAGGGTGTTTCTATTGAAACTGTACTAAATTTTGCCTGCAATTTACCTTGTTAAATATTGTAGATAAATTGCTAATACTAATAGCCAAATAGATAACACTAATGCTTTGTAAAAACATGAGCAGTGGTGTTCTAATGAAGTTATGGCCTCTGTCCTAATTAGTTTCTTAAATACATTTACTACTTAATGGTTTTGAAACAACTGTTTAATTTTTAAAAATTTTGAGAAACTTACTGAATAAATTTTGTTCAGAACTTAGTAGGATTGTTTAATGCAGGACATCAATATGTGATGGAACTTGCTTGAAACATTTCTGTTATCTCAGGCAAAATGGATTAAATCAAAATACATCAGAATCTTAGTCCTTTGTTTTTGTCTAAACATGTTTAGTGCTGTCTTGGTGAACTGTGAGTGGAACTGTGATTTTTTTCTAATCTATAGAATCCTTCATGCAGCATGAGGGCTGTTGGCATTTTGAAAGGATGTTAGTGGGTAGCATACATGTTCTCCTTTTTGTTTTTGAAACTTGTTTGTAAACATGAATAAATCTGCCCTTTTGTTAAAATAAAATTGCAGCAATGGTTTCTTACAGATTTTTTTTTTCTCAGCTCCTTCACTGGAAACACTGAAAAGTACTCTTTTGTATTACTGGTTAACTTTAAACTGCAATTTCAAGATGGTAACAGCCCCACTAAAAATAGTACTTTGGGTAAATGGAATCATGGTGGCTGCCTCCAGAATGAATGTAAGCTAAGGTACTCAAAAGTCTTCACTGAGCCAAAAGGATACTCCTTGGGAATGAATAGGTCTGCCTGAAATTCCGAGACTTACTGTGAGTACTGCATAATAAACGTATCCCTGACCACTTAGGTCAGGGGAAACTGAGAACTGACATATAGCACGGGTGAAAATACATTTTTCAGTTGATTAATATCTTATGCACCAAAACTGACCTGCTAGCGACTGACTGAAGAAGTTATGGTCTGCCTCAACTGTATTGTTTCAACAGCGAAGGATGATGGAACAGTACTTGATCTGGTACTTCCTCGTGTTTTCTAGGTCCAATACTGCTTAGAAGAGCAACTGAAGAGATGAGTTGTAAACTTTTTTTCCCTTTCTTTTTCCAGCTCTGTGTTCTTTAAAATAGCAAGTGATTTTTTGTTTTTTGCCAAATAATCCAGAATTTTGGAGATTTTTAAAGGGGTCCCTTCAAACGAGTGCAGGAATTAGGTTGGTAATGAGGGAGGAGATGATAATACTAGAGCAAACTGTAGAAATGAGCAGGTTAGGAAGCTCAAGTGTATCTTTCCCTTGTGGTGGGATACATGCATGCTTGGGTTTGTCCTTTAGTGGCTAATGTTCAACCTGTAGCACTGTATCCCACTGTCAACCACTCCTGAATTCAGTCTTTTCTATTGTACTTAAGTAAGTAAATGCATTGAAGTCAAGGGGGGCCTGCACTTGTTCTCCCACAGGTTTCTAGCACTTCCCTTACGTCATAGTTCTTACCGAGAGTGCTTGGTAGGGGGATCGGTTTTTATGTAAGCTGTTTTCTCCCTACTACAAAAGTCAGATAAACATTGGCTTAAAATGAGTAGAGTTTCTTTACCCCTGAAGTACACTGCTGTGTGAGAAAGTATCTTCATTTAACTTCATTAATGCATCATAATTTGACTTTATTTGAAAACAGACTTTAATTTTTCCCTCTCTTCTAGCTGTGATCATGACTCTGTTATCTTTTTTGGAATAAAGTCTACACTTAAGCCTTTTGAGGGGGGGTGGGATGGTGAATGTACGCTTTGTACATCGGTGGTCCCTCTTGATTCTGTTAACATCAGTGTGCTGTTCTTACAGGAAATTTCCTTACAGAAATAAGGAAAAGTTGTTTAAGAGGGGGGTATGCTTTCTTTGTGATCTCAAGAAATCATAACATGTTGCCTGGATTATGAAATGGTTATCACTAAGCTCATGAGGCCTTCATTGCCTTTCTGGTTGTAAGGTTTACTTGTCGTCTTGTAACTGAAATAAATAAAAGTGCTGTTCATCTCAGTCTGTATGGGGACTGAAATTCTTGAATGTCAGTACAGTACTGATTTAAACCTGAAATGCATGCCAATTCTATAAAATAGCTCTTGCTATGACTTTAAGCTCATTCCCTTTCAAGAGGTCATGGTGTACATGGCATTATGATCAAGCAATAGTAACTTATAACATAAATGCAGTTCTAGACTGACTACTGTTTGAAGTGGCTTAAAATTCAGTATTCTGGGTAGGATGTCTACTATACTTGTGTATAAGACAAATGTTTAGGACACCTAATCCTGGCTTTGAGGGAGGGGTGAAAATTGTTATATAAGAGAATTCATTTTTTCTGTATTGGTCTTAACAGGAAGAGGAAAATGCTGCATCACGGAGTAGTCTGGAGAGAATAATGGAAACAAATGCCTTAATGCTAAACCAGTGGGTAAATGCAGGGGTCTGTAGCAAGTGTAAGCAGCTAAAAAATATGAACTAACACTCTCAGACTTTCTTAGAATAACAGGAAGTTTTCCAATGTGTTTCGAAGTAAGCAAGCAAATGTAATGTTCATGGGGGGATAACTCGTGTATGGCTGACTGTATTGGGAAGTTATTCCAAAGGCCTGAGAAGTTCAGTTTCTACTGCCAGTAGTGCCAGCCTCTGCCGAGCCCTAGAAGAATCCAGATCACTTGCATAAATTGAAGTAGAATATTTTAATGTCCGTACTGCTTTTCTGATGCAAATACTTGGTTCTAAAGAGCTCCTGCTTTTTTCCACCTCCACCCTCTCCCCAGGCAGTGCATCTCTTCTGATCTTACAGATTTCAAGCCCTCACTGAAATAACTTAACTTTGTTGGATGAGCCTGGCCAGCATGAGGGTCCAGCTCCGATTTCTCTCCAGACTGAACTGGCTTGCTTATTCAGGGCCATGTCATGAGAAATTCTGGGCCAGAATCAAGAGCCTTAGAGCTGTTCCTGCTTATCTTCTCCCCTGGACTGTATACAGAACTACCTAACCACCTTCAAGAGACTACAGCATCCATCAAGGAGATACGGCTTACACGGTGCCTAAACCAAAAGCCTCCTACAGGTACTACTTGTCCTTTTTGTTCAAAGTGAGGTCTAGGACAAGGATTTGCTTAGAAAACTATGGGATGGGCTTAAACACCTGAAAGAAGACAGCATGAAAAAGGTAGCTCACTAGACAGTGGCACCACCATTCTAGTTGCAAAGCATAAAGGTAGAGTTGGCGCTTAGACTGCAAATCTGACAAAGCGGGGAGTATTCCTCAGTAGGGGAAACAAATTGGACGTGGCTCTTATGCTTTCATGGTAACTCAGCAGCATTAATAGGAGATGATATATTAAAGGAGAAGAGATTGACACAGTTTATATCCAAAACATGAACAGCTGCAAGGAAGCAAGTGAGTTTCTCCTGCCCTGTATGGAGCAGGCAGAGGACTTTGTTCTGTGTCCACATACAACTTTATGACCACTTCAGATCTTGGTAGTGTTCTGGGTGTATTCCTTCAAAAGACAGATAAGGATGCCTAGCATTGCAGAAGATGGGCAGCAGCTTGCTTCAGCCATATCTGATCTTCAACGTTTAGTGAATTCCTCTGTAAGTTTTTACTACTGTTATGTGCACCTGGCATCTCCTCCCTTTCTAAAAATCTATAAAACTGTTAGGCAGAAAAGGGTTCCCTGGCTTGCCCCTACTGGAAGATGGTGGGAATTCAAGCTTGGAAAAATGACTAGCAAGGGGATTTCTGGGAATTAACAGCTTTTGGTTGATGGAAGTGTACATTCTAGAATACTGGAACATCACCTGGCATCTCAAATTCTGGTGTAGTGACAAGTGTCAATCCAGCTATGAAGCAGCAGTTGCTCGCTGAAATGCAAGTATGCATTCTGTATCCCTTTGATTCATTGCAAAGCTGGCAGTATCTAACAATATGCTGAACATCTTCATCTGCTTTCCTAGGCTACCTCTCTTACAGGGCGTGAAGCTGAAGTATGCTGGAAGACTGTAAGTACGATCATACAGAAAACTTTCTATGGCTTCCTCCTTAGCAAAGGCACAATCTTGGCGTTGCTCTATGACAGTTGCTAAGGCACAAAGTGAACACTGGCTTTTCCTCTTAAAGCTTTCAGAGTGTCCTGTAGAGAATCAAAGCGTACAGTTCGAATGCTTCTCAACTTGGTGTCAATAGCCTCCCAAAACTTCTGATTTAAGGTATTAGGATAAAAATCCCAAAACCACTCTACAAATAAACCCTAGAAGATACATCTGTTATCTTTGACAATTTCAGTTTTGCAAATACAGGATTTAACTTGACATTTTCCCTCTTCCACAAGTTGGTTGCTCTGATGGCTGTAGGTACAAAGCATCTTCAGTTATGACCTAAGCTAGTCTCAAGATCTCCTGAAGGTAAGCCACTATTTGGCTGATGTTTGTGGGGAAATACAGAGTTTATTTTGAATACTGTGCTGGCAGCTACTGCATAGTGTTTTGTGCTATGTATTTTAGGAAAGAACCTGCAAAACAATGTGTTTAGAACATTCAGATCCTTGTCATAGGAGCTGTCAAAGGATATGTGGGTCAGGCATAGATTACGCAAAATAGGGAACTCTTGGAATTGATATTTTGGTAGGAAGCGATAGGATTTGCTTTCTGACACCACTGTTTTTAAAGATGGGAAGGTATGTCTTTACTCACTTGCCATGTATTGGTCATTAATATTCCGATCAGTGTAACAGTCTAATTCAGTGAGGACCATCATCCAAAAAGCACTCTATTAAACTAGTGTTTTTAAATAAAAAAATACTCTGGAAATGGTACTTTCTGGCGTATTTTAATTTCCAAAAAGATGAGTCATTCCTAGCTCTTTTCCTTTTACCAAATCAACTAGGCTCTGTTCTAATAAATCTAGCAGTAGCATGGACGTGACCTAAAACTTGGTATCTTCTCCCTTTCTCCTCTTCCCCCTTCCGGTCTGCCAAGGACTATTGTAGGGAATCAGTGAAGGACAGATGGAGTAAGAGGTGCAATTGTGGATTTGTCTCCATCATCCTTCTACCCTGCCTTATGATCTTCTCTTCTACCTTCTACTTCAAGATCTCACCCACTATCGGTAAACACACTGGAAAACTGCTGTGCAACGGGGCTGTTGGTGTTTCCAGTGAAAGGTCCTTAATGTGTTCCTTCCACTTTTTAATTGGTGTGAACATTTAAAGAATTAGGTTTTAGACTAAGAACAAACAGTGAATGAACATAAGAATGTGCAGTAGAGAATGCACATTTAAGACCAAATGTTTCTCCCAGGTAAAAAAACCCTTACCTAGCTGAGCCCTTTATGTTCGTTCGTACCTCTGGGCCTGTTTATATGAAAGCACCTTGGTATATAGACAAGGTTCCAGCTCTACACATAGCGGGACTTTGGTCATGCTTGCAGATGTACAGATGCTGAGAATTAGGATAAGACTTTTAAATTTAAGCCTTGGGCAGGAAACTTCAAAAGCATTGTCTTACAGTAGACTTCTGTTAGGTATATCCTGAAGACACACTTCTAGTAAAAAGTCCTAAGGGCAGGGCTTTGAAAATATGCATAAAAGGCCTATGAGGACTTAATACGGAAAATACATGCAAAAGCAATGTGAGGTAGCTATATAATAAAACATCTACTTAATTGAACAAGCGTAGTGATCCTAACCTGCAGACCCCTGTACATGGAAGAGTGATCGATCCACAACACAATGAACATGAGCAGGCACGGGCTGTGCTGTGCTGCGCAGATCCCTTGGCTGCAGGTAGCAAACACCTGCTTAACAGCCCCTCTTTCTCCCCACCACCCAACCCCAAAAACAAGCATCAACCTCTTCAGCTGTATAGGGGTCTAATTTGCCACAATTGTGCGTGTGTGATGGGTGGAATCAAAGGAGGGAGCCAGACTCTTCTCAGTGGTGCCCACTGACAGGACAAGAGGCAACAGGCACAAGTTACAACATGTGAAATACTTCCTGAACAGGAGAAAACACTTTTTTACTGTGCTGGTGGTCAAATGCTGGACCAGGTTGCCCAGAGATGTTGTCTACTGTGCTGGTGGTCAAATGCTGGACCAGTTGCCCAGAGATGTTGAGTCTCCATCCTTGGAGACACTCAAAACCCAACTAGACACAGCCCTGAGCAACCTGCTGTAACTGACCCTGCTTTGGGCAGGGGGTTGGACTAGATGATCTGCAGAGGTCCCTGCCAACCTCGGCCATTCTGTGATCCTGAAATTCTTGAGCAGGAGGTGTAACTCTACAGGGTTTCCCTATTAGCCTCATGGATGTTATTTATACACATAGATGGAATTCAACAAAGAAATCAATCACTGGAGTGGTCAGGCCTGAGCCAAAGCAAAAAAGGAACTGACACTTGTCTTTCTCTCACCTTAAGCTGACCTGACCAATGGCCTTGCTGATATTTGCCTGCTGTAATGCTTACTGTGATAGCAGAGCCTGGATCACTTCTGCTATAATAAACCTTTTTGAATGATGACTGACTGGGAAAGTCAAAAATTAATGTCTTAAAATGGCATCAACTTTAGCTATGTTCTGTAAAGACACAATGGCCTTCTGGAATCCTGATGCGCTAAGCAACCAGCTAAGCAATTCTGGTGATAGCTCTTCTGGGCTTCGAAACTTTGAAATGAAACTCATACTGTTGTTTTTCTAATGGGGAAAGAAGCTGTCCCTCTACCTTAAAAATATGTATTTTTCAAAGCTAGTTCTTTCCATACATCTTGTCAAAAGAGCTCTCCTATGAGTTGCTCTAGATGACAACACTGAAAGATGCTACCATTTGAAAAGTACTCCCAAAATGATATGATTAAGCATAAGCAACTCTACCTTGCTTGTTTTTTTTATCTAAAATGCTACAATTTTCAGGCTTTAAGTTACTGCATGCAAGATGATATCCTATGCTTGCTGGCCTGTGAGGTATCCCAGAGGGCTTCTTACAAGAGAGGGACTCAGGTTGTCTAAAACGTCACCAGTGGCTTTGATCTTTTTTTGGAAAGATGGGGCCATTATGTGCAGAAGAAGGGGGATAGCATATGTGCATTGAAGAAAACTTGCAGTTCCCATTCCTCTGTAGAAGTATAGTTTAGTAAATAGAAGCGTGCATTTTTCTCTTCTTTCTTCTAGCAACTCTTCCTCGTATCATCTTCTTACAAGTTGAAAATGGAATAAAAATAATTAAAAGTTTGTCCTATGGCTAATGTAAGTAACATGAAGCTTGGTGCAAATAATGTTGCTTAAGTGTTTTTACAGGTCTTAGAGTTGTTCTCTAGTGAGCTGAACTTAAGCTGACATCTAATCTTGAAGTCTTCAGTGGTGATATTTTTAAATTTCAGAGATGGTCAGGGATTAAGTTACTGGTCACGAATGAAAACCTCCTTGTAGGAAGTTTCAGACACCTTGGCTTTTTTTTTTTTTTTAACTCCCAGTGAATCTTAGTAAAGGTCGGTAAAGCTTAAACTGGACTTGAGCTTTTCCCACCTCCTGTTAGGAGAGAAACCTGCAGGAGAAATAACACAGAGCTTAGTTGCTACTGTTCAGTGCTGAACTGCATAGATTTTGTGTGGCTTCTAATCCCTGCCCCTTCCTCTCCTTCCTGAGCCTATCCCATCACAGTGCAGTGCAGTTCTGCAGACAGCTGTCTGGGAAGATATTCTGAACTGTGAGGAGGGATATTGGGTTAAATTGGTATTCAAATGTTCAAAGTAACAGCTTATTCAGTTATTCTTTTGTGGAGATGGGACACTGTTCAGCAGAAAATAACTCTTTAGTGAGGAAAATTCTTTTTGCCTTTTTGTCTTTGCAGGCATTAAAGGAATGTTGGTTCATGAAATAATCTGAATGAAACTTCATAAAGTTCTACTGCTTTGAGCAGGAGTTTGCATTAGATGACTTCCCGAGGCCCCTTCCGACCTGAATTATCCTGTGATCCTATTTTTAAACTGTCTTCAATGGGTATCTGTTAAACTTTTCTCATGCATTCTGATATTTGTGTTTTATACTACAAGCCAGACATGCTTAGCCACTTCAAAGTGACAGTCTGTAATTCATAGGAAAGCCCACAGATTTTAACATGATCTCTAGAAAGCTCTGCTGCAGACCTGTGGAAAGTAGCTGCTCCTCAAGGAAGAGGAGCATTTCTCACTCTGTTACTTGGCTCTTTCAAATCTTTCAGGTGTATAAAGAATAAAAATTGTAGCTATTTCTAAGGAAAATGAAAAACTGACTTATTTGCAGATTTGTGTGGCTTCACTGCCCTGCTGTCTACTTAGTTGTCTCTTGCAAGAACCTGCTCCTTTTTCTCAAAGCTACTGTGTTTTTTTTCTGGTTTTATGTGTTTAAGATCAGTTTCTGGAAAAGAAAGTTCTCTTGCAGGCACATAAAGTTAACGAAATCTATGTTATTGTTCTAACTGATCAGGAATAAAGAGCATTGAAAAATACATTTTCAATCATAGAAGCCTATAACTTAAATGGAATTGAGAAGCTGACTTTTCTCCTTACCTTAGTTCATAGAGTGGTGGCGTTACAGGCTTTTATCTAATTGAGCAAAGTATCAGTGAAATTAAATTAAATGTAATATCAGTTCTGCTGTTACATACAAATGCTTCCTCTTTTGCCTTGAGTTACAGAAATACTTTGTTACACTTGGAGAACTTAGTGTTGTATCAGACTTGGAGTCTGTTTTTACTGGCTCTCAGATAATTATGTACAAAACTTTAAATGCTAATGTAGGAAGCCTGACATTACAAAATTGCCATTCTGGTCTTAAAAAGGATGTAATAGGAGAAAGCTTCTGTCAAATATTTCACATATAAGCTGTATAGTAAAACTAGCTGGCTGGCTGACCAAATGTTAAAGTAATGTGAGATGATTCAAATAGAAATTTGACATTCTAACCATTGAAAAAATAGCTGGGTTTCTGCAAAACAGTTGTCATAGCCTTTTTCTTGTTATAAATAACACATTGCTTTTGAAACTAAAACAGATTTAAAATAAGTATGTTTAGAAGATGTGGGGGAGTGCCTACACCACTAAATCTTAATATGCTGCCTTCTGGCTCTCTACCTTAAAGGTGCAGAAATCATTTGAATTGTCTTCTGTAGGGCCAGTATATGGCAGCATGTTTCATTTCAAAGGTATTAATGTTTCAATAAAAGATGAACTAAACTCTACAGCAGGAGGTTAAAAGTATTCCAAACTGCCGTTTTTAAAGAGTTTGGGATAGCAGGGGTCCCCAGCCATTCTGCAGGCATGTCAATACTTGAATACAATTATTACAGCTTTAAATCCCACTACCCTCATTCCTTTTCAAAAGGGCCACAAACAGTCCAAGTCTGAATATGAACTAAATGATCGTGTGTCAGCTTGATACCAATCAAAAGGATCAGTATTTTATATGTTTGAATGAAGAAGTGCTACAAGCTTTTTGATCACTGGATGAGGAGTGTGAGCTGATAAAATACCACTTGAGAATTCCACTTTACATCAGCTTTCTTCATTACTGTCCCCAAAGGCACTCAGCACAACCACCAGACCCCTCAGTGTTTGTTTTCCGAAGTCATGCTTGATCTCTGACAGTCAGTGTCAAAAAGACTGACATGCTGAAACATAATCCTGCGTGCTATCATAAACCCAGTTTGAAATGTTGCGCTTAGGATCCATCCAACTTCAACAGTTAAGCCGTAGACAGTTATTTCCAAACTGACTACATTTGGGATATTGCCAAATACAAGACAAGTGCTCCTGTGGCTTTCTTGCCTTGTTTCAGTCTTGCAAGGCTTGATGGTTGTAATGTAACTTAGAAATCAGGCCTGTGAGGAAACTTAATGGAGAAATACATTTAACCACTAACCCCCCTAATAAAATTACACAGCTTGAGAGGTTTGCTTTTGGGGGGGGAAGAGTAACGTTATGAAATAAAAGGGCTTAGCCATTTCAAAGAATGGAATTTGAGGGGGAAGTGTTACTCTTCTGCAGCTTGTTGCTGCTGATACTCTACTATCTCCAAGCTTTTGAACAAGCTTTAACACTTGTCAAGGAGGATCTCCTGGTGCTGGGGATCTCAAAATTCTCTGAAAATTGTACCTGTTCAGAGCAAACTGCTCTGCCTGGTTGCAGGGGGATGCGATTGGGTTGCAACTGAGCCTTTCACACAGCAGGATCGTAGTCCATGATGCTGGCTCAGGTTACCTCCTCTGCTCCGCTCCTCTCTTCCTGCAGTGTCCCCTCAGTTGTGCCATTTCAACAGCTTCTGTGACAGCGTGGTGAACCACACTGGAACCGCTTCTGAGTAAACTGCTGCTGCAAGCTGATGCCTGTTGGATGCTATTGGCTGCGTGGGCTGTTCTCTGGACAGCAAAACTCAAGCAGAAAGGTGCTCCCCTCCGTGGCTCCTAGTGCCACAGTAACTAGAGGTGGAGGAAGCAACAGTAAAAATACCATGGATGAAGGAAGTCGGATGGGAATTGAAAGGGGAGAGTGGAAAGAAAAGCATGAGCAGCGAGGAGGTTGCTGAAAGCTTCAAGGGAAGCAAAGCAGGATAACAGGATAGGAGTGAGAGGAGCAAAAAGAATGAATATACAAGTTGAAAAGCGCGTATCTTAAAGCAGGCACCTCCAGCTCGAGGCACTAATGTTAGGAATGCTACAGACTATGCCCTCTATCAGTTCATATTTTTGCTTGAGCATTTCAGTCATGTTTACTTCTTGTTTTGGTTTGGAGGAGAGCCTACTATGATCTGTGCTGTGAATCTGAATACCAAAATTTGACAACCACTATGGATCATTGTATGATTTAATGTAAGTGATGACAGGTTGGAAGGAGTGTAACAAGACTAGAATACCAAATGTTCTAAGCACACTGATGTAAGAAACTTAATCCCATGCTTTTTATTTAAAATACGAAAATTAAATGTGGCTAATGTAATTAAGTGGTGTGTTGCTAAGTTGTTAGTTGCTAAGCACTACTTAGCAACAACTAAAACATCAGTGTGTTATCAACATTGTTCTCATCCTAAATCCAAAACACAGCACTGTACCAGCTACTAGGAAGGAAATTAACTCTATCCCAGCTGAAACCAGGACAGTGTGTCACAGTAAAATGTGCCTATCTGCAAGTGTTCATATGCTTTTGATGAAGACATAAGTTTCCTGATGATATTCGATACTATGGCAGGAAAACTTCTTTGCAGCAGGAGTGATCTTGAAGGCAGCTCTTGCAGCAAGCACGTAGGACCCTTTTCTGACACAGGAGTGATCTTGAAGGCAGCTCTTGCACCAAGCACGTAGGACCCTTTTCTGACAACTGGGAAATTCAAAGCACACCCTGTCTGTTCTATGGGTGCAAGAACAAGCTGTTTATACTAACAGCAGGCTGCGTTCTTCAAAACAAAAGTCTAGTTAAGGATGAATTCTCTTAAACTAGAGTGAAAGTAGCCAGCAAACAATTTCTAAGTACAAATTACTGCAAAAAAAAGCAAGCAGTGCACAGAGTAAGTTAGGTGCTATCATCTCTAACAGGCTGCCTTGTGATCCTTTTAGCATGAATTTAATATTTTGTCTCCATCAGAGAGATTGTGTGGTGTGAAAATACTTGTTAGGTTGCAGCCTCATGGCATACTGAAGGAAAACTGCCTGGGTTAGTTCTGAACAGGCAGAAGCCATCAGCGCACGCTTCCTGCCCGATTCCTGCTACTGCATCTGCAAAAGCTGCAGCGCCCAGATATCCCTTCTAACTTTGAAAGGGAAGGCGCTTTGACTCCTGTTTTCTTTTCTGTAGTGCTCAGGGATTACAGTGATACTGATGTGCTGCATATCTTGTCTGCTATGAGGCCCTATTGACCCTGGGCGCAGTCTCCATAGTACCTGTATGCTAACTGCCACTGTAAAACACCCCGAGGAATCCCAACTGGATTGTGATGGAGATCTTGGATATAGTGTGTCCATATGTGGCAGCCTTGCAATTAGAAGTGTGCAAAATGATAAAAACAGGTAATGTTTTGTGATAAAACAGAATGCTACAGGGAGCCTGAGCAGCGTTCTCGCAAACTTGTTTTAACAACAAAATTAGGGACATTTGTCCCTGCTCCATTTTGTGATATTAAGCAGATCCCACCTTCTGCTTCTCTCCACTGTACAGTACACAGGTTGTTCAGCCATTCAGAAGTCGTGCCTCTCTGAAACAAAACCAGTCATTATGCTGAGATCAGCATAAAATTTCATACTATTAGAGCCCCTGCAAGAAGTCTTAAAGCAAGCTGACACTCGCCCAGCTAGGCATGTATACAGCCTTCCTGCAGGAGAGGAAAGGGAGTTTAAAAAAAGGTGTGGAGTGGGGAAGATATTTGCAGTTTGGACTTTCTACCCCCAAAATGACCCACTTGCATGCCTCATCAGTGGAATAGGGCCCATTGGCTAGATTTTTATAATTTCATATGCAGCATTTGACAAGATGTAACGATACTATATTACTCTCTGAATCAGACCAGTGTCTAGCTGCCTCATTGATGGTAGCAGCTTTTATACTCGATGCAGGCATGCAAGCAGAACAGTGTATTTAATAATAAAACTTCTGAGAGTCTGAAACTACTAGTAGCCCCTTCATCTTTCTGTGTGCATCAGCCACACAAGTAATATTCAAGAGAAAATCTAAATGGTAGCAGCAGGAAGCATCTGTGGTACTCTGTCATGTTGTGGGTTTGGCAACTGCCATGCTGGAAAGCTCTTCTTGCCCAAGCAGCCAGTGCTGCAACAGAAAGAAGAAAAAAAGTACAGATGCAGGCTTTCCTTCTCCAGACAATGAAGTCCCTACCCTGCTCTGGTATAGCAATGATGAACGCAAATCAATCAGCATTTAGGGTTGCCTATGAAGTGGCAAAAATGTAATCTGTAAGGTTTTCTCTCTCTCATGTGACCCAGCCTTCTCTGTAACAATCCTGAATCTGAAGCAGCTGCCACTGCTGGTCAGAAACTTGCCTTACTCCTGTCCCTCTAGAAACTAATCTAAGGGAAGAGTGGAATCAAGTTCTCCTAGTTCTTTTAAGTGTACTAACAAAAATCGAGTTCAGCCCTGGTAAAATAAACTGGTGGTTCAGTCCTTAGATGATACATGCCACAAAAGGGGCAGCAGAGGAGAGAGCAATGACATTTCTAATTCAGTGCCCGAGTGATCTCTGGACCAGTCATGAGATACAGAGCTAAAGATCCTTTTTAGAGGGAGGATGGATGGGTGGTGTGGAGCTGGGAGACTAGCATTATGACATTGCTAAACAAATGCATATAGCACAGCCCTGTGCTAAGCACCTGAAGTCTCTTGATGGGTCAGACCCTGGACTTCAGCAAGCGTTTAGCAGAAGAAACTAATGCCACAGATAAAACGTGATATGTGCACCAGGCTGTGCAGTTGAAGACCATCCCTGCTCCACTGAGTGCGCTCTTCTGCTTCCTTTTCCATCTCTCTGGATACCATGTTCCCCCTCCTTTGCCACTATAAACAGGCTTGTTAAACTGGAAGTCATAGTGGAGGACCCAGAAGGTCAGTTAGCCCACTGACCTCCCCTTGTGATTTTTTAACAGCTACATACTCCCCTCCTCCACTTGTAGCTGCAGGTGTCCAGGCACCATTAGGTTCCTTGTTTTCCAATAATAGTTGCACGTTGTTTTTCCTCACTTGTTTCAGTAGTAACATTTGTTATCTTTTCTCATACTTTGTACCTGGCATTTCTGGTCATTGGTTTCAAGCACTTGCTTTAGTTTTTCTGTTGTACCTTCACTGTTCACTCATATTTGGTATGTTTATGTGTGTCTTCCCCTAGTCCTTCTTGGGTAAGTGCAGACAAGCAAGCTTATGAAAAACAAAGTAAAGTAACTTCCATTTTCCCCTCCCATCAGCAGCAGAAAAAAAAAATAGCATAGGAATCATGATGGTTGTTGTTACTGGTTGAACATGAGGTAGCTGTATGCTGATGAAACTAGGAAAATTAATTGTCTAAGGGTGTAGTTTGACAACTTCTCTAAGACAATGTATTGGCTAAGTATTGCCAAAATGAGCAGTCCCGCACTCAGTAGCAAGCTCCAACCACTTAATGTGTGCCAGTTACCATTGATCTGATCCTGAGAAGAACCAATTCAATGCACTAAACTGGCAGAACACTAAACCGACAATAAATAAGCAACCACTACACTGCTATTCATGTTGGTTTAGCTTTCTAAACCACTTCACTCCTAGGTCGGATGACCACTAATGCCAACATGAAAAGAAGTGATGATGCCCCTTTTAGCAGCAGCTAACCACTAGATCTATTTATGTCTGTTTTGGTACTAAAACAAGTATAAATATGGTACAGGGATGCAAGAAAATTAAAATTAACATAGTAACTTGATTTTAAAAGTAGCTGAAATGAGCCAGTCTTAAACTAGCATATTTAGACATACTGTCAATGCACAAACCGTAACACACCTTGCTGATACTGGACTGCCCATTAAGATTCAGCCTGAGCTAGGAGACACTTAAACCAAATTTAGAACTTATCAAGATAAGCAAGAGGTATTTAAAAAAACCCCTCGAGTTCTGACTCAGGCCTAAACCACACTGTGAATCCAGGTACTGCCTACATACCTATACGCCTCTTGCTATATACCGCCATATCCAAGGCAATGCAAGAAACACAGAAACAGCCATTCCCTTCTTTTTCCATATGACTCTGATGCCACCAAAAAAATCCCCAACAAATAGCTAGTGGAAAACAAAAGCTACAGACATACTCAAATACAATACTACTGGTGTGAACTTAACCAGCTAAGATGACGGAAGTGACTACTTGTCTTAAATGTAACCTAAAGAAAAAGTACAATAAGAAATGGATCTGAACAAGGCATGACACAAAACATTGGTCAAATCTGGAATAATATCAGGATTATTGAATAGAAAATGTCATTAGCCAAGTGGGACTGTGTTATGCTCATTTATAGGTAATTTTAGCAAGCGGCCTTACTTAAAAAACAACTCTTACAACTCTGAATTTCTTAAATGTAACCTAAAGAAAAAGTACAATAAGAAATGGATCTGAACAAGGCATGACACAAAACATTGGTCAAATCTGGAATAATATCAGGATTATTGAATAGAAAATGTCATTAGCCAAGTGGGACTGTGTTATGCTCATTTATAGGTAATTTTAGCAAGCGGCCTTACTTAAAAAACAACTCTTACAACTCTGAATTTTATTTCTACATAATGTTTGGGAGTAAGTATTCTCTGGAGGCACACTAGTAATTTCTTGGAGCCCTGGAATCAGAATTGGGAGTCAGACTTTAGTTTTATTTCTGATTTTGCTACAATCCCCCATAACTTTAGTTTCTTTGGAGCGCACATTTTCAACAGCAGTCTTCCAATAGCCTTCACCACCGTGTATGCTTCTACAGAAATGTGAAAGCAAGCAACTTCCTACCTGTAGAACAAGTAGTAGAACTAGAAAAAGACTTCATAATCTCTGAATAAAAAGCACCAAATTAATGTCATCTGATTATTTTTGCAATGATATGCACATCTTGTAATTTTTCATTCGATTCCACTAGTTTCCCAAAGCCTCATAGTAACACCTATGCATCCCTTTCTGCTTTGTACCTTCAAGTACAGAAAAAAACACATTCTTGTCTTTGGTCTTCACTGGTGTATCATCAACTACCCAACCTCACTGATATACTCTGGATCATTACACAGCCTTCAGTTCATGTTTCTGTCTCATAGCCTGTTTGTCTATCTATGTGCAAAGGAAAATTTGTGTATTTTTCTGAGTGTTTCTAACAGCTTTTTGGGTTTCTGAAATATACTGGTCAGCTGTAATTGGAGGTGGTAAAAACAGGTGCTTCTCTACATCTTCTGTTTAAAGCTAATGCAGATAGTAGTTTTCCTTTTGAAAAGCTGAGTCAAGCATGATATATTAAGGTTTTATCATGCCTTATATTCTCTATTTCTTCAGTTTAATGGTTGAAAACCTCACCCATATGGTTTTAATGTAGTCTGGTTTAAAACAAACCACATGAACTTATAAAATACCTACTAATAAGAATTCTGCTATGTGTAAATACCAAGTTCCTCATTAACACCCAGCAAATAAATTTACTGTTGCCTTTTATTCATAAATTTGTCACCTAAGCCAGAATTTGGTTTCACAGAGTTTGGACTTCAATAAAAGCTACATTTTTTTCTAAAATTAAGTGAGCTCTGATATCAAGAGCTCATTTTTCTAGTTAAATTTCTTATTTTAGTTTCTCTTGGTCCTGTTTATTCCATTCCCTGGTTCATTCTCCTCACCAGGTTCTTTGGGTGAACTGTTGCCTTGTGATACACACCTAAACAGATACTTCACCGAGCTAGGTATCTCCATACAACAGTTCACTGTTCATCAGTTTTCATTGACTCACTCTTGCAGTTAGTATCCACATTATACTAGATGATGCTGTTGTTAAGCAGTACTAAATGGAAGATATTCTATAAACACCATTCTATACGCTGAAGCATCTGCTGAAGCATTAATAAATTTGTTCTAACCTTTGCTGCATTGTACTAAATTCTTCCAAACTTGTTCTGACCCTCATGAACCTGGTAAGACACAAGAATAGTTCTTGATTTTAAACACACATTACCAAACAGTTTGCTAAAGTAACTTGATGCCAACACACTGAATTTTGTAACGTGACAGTTTCTCAGGTATTGTATACAATGGCAAAGAGCCATCATACCACATATCTATTTAGAAAACAACTGCTTTACTCATTTCTAGAAAAGCTAGATGCAAGTGCATTGAAATAAAAATATATTTACCAACATACCCATGTTACTAGCAACACAGCAAACATTACTGGTATTGATCATCCATTAAAACATTACCAAACAAAAAAAAAATACAAACCCAAAAAAAGAAGAAGAAAGAGAAAGATGTTCTTCAAATTTGGAATTGCATTTGGGTATCCAGCCAGGTAGTGATGCCACTGCTATAAAACACCATAATAGGATTATCCCAGAAAATTCCATAGTCAGACCAGTCCCGTTACCAGAAAACAATCAGTGGCTGCAAACATTCTCAGATTCAAATAATGCACATACCTTATAGAGAATATGAGTTATAATCTGACATTGAAGGTAACACTGAGAGATTTACACGCAGCTAAGTGCGTGCTTCAGCTGTATATGACTATGTCAGTATTTTTACTGTGCTGTTTGGATACTTAGGGAGAAACATTACGGAATTTAATCACTGTAGTCATTAGAAAGATATGTATCTTTTATACAAAAGATGTATCATCTAATTAAAAGGAACAAACAGAAAAATGCCTTTGGATAACACACCCACTTTTATACAAATTCTAATCACTTTAAGACAAGTTCTTTGGCAGAGTAACTGTAACTCTCAGCTGCTAATCCAGGTGGTCATTTGCTTTAAAGTGCTGGTTTTAAATTATGCAGTTTTCCTTTACACGTTTCCCTTCAGGCACTTTAAGTTCTCTTACTTATCCTTCAGTACAAATACAATCTATACACTGAACAAGGACAAATCTCAAATATCTATCAGCTACAACAGCCCTCTGATCATTTTCGTGGCTCTCCTGGACCCACTCCAACAGGTCCATGTCTTCCTTGTACTGGGGACCCCAGAGCTGGACGCAATACTCCAGGTGGGGTCTCACCAGAGCAGAGGGGCAGAATCACCTCCCTCACCCTG
>NW_008795909.1:668334-672340 GCF_000699145.1 Aptenodytes forsteri | reverse complement strand
GGGACACAGAGGTGAGGCCGAGTGGTCAGTAGTTCCCAGGGTCTGGGTGAGATATTCCCTTTTCTAGTCACTGGGATAGTATTGGTCCCAAAACAGACCCTTGAGGGACACCACTCATTACTGGTTTCCATTTGGACACTGAGCCATTGACTGTAACTCTTTGGATGCAGCCATTCAGCCAATTCCTTGTCCATCTAATAGTCTATCCATCAAATCCATATCACTCCAATTTAGAGGCAAGAATGTTGTGGGGGACTGTATTAAAGGCTTTACAGAAGTTCAGGTAGATGACATCAGTTACTCTTCCTGTGTCCACTGATGCAGTCACTGCATCATAGAAGGCCACTAGATTAGTCAGGCGTGATTTGCCCTTGGTGAAGCCATGCTGGCTGTCTCTAATCACCTCCTCATCTTCCATATGCTTCGACATAACTTCCAGGAGGATCTGCTCCATGATCTTACCGGGCACAGAGGTGAGGCCGAGTGGTCAGTAGTTCCCAGGGTCTGGGTGAGATATTCCCTTTTCTCCAGTCACTGGGGACTTCGCCTGACTGCCATGACTTTTCAGATATGATGGAGAATGGCTCAGCAACTACACCTGCCAATTCCCTCAGGACCCCAGGATGTTTCTTAGACTAAAAATATATGTTTCTTAGACTAAAAGTAACATCACACATATTCCAAATCATCCTTGCGTTTCAAATCTGTATGTACCTACTTGATATCCTTTTCTCTTCTGTCTTCTTGCTGCTGTTGGCAAACAGACTTCAATGGGATTTTGATAAGAAAATTTCAACAAAACCAACAAATCAACAGTACTCCACAAGTTACTTTACAGTCTTATTTTCATAACCGTTTTGATGTAGGAGAAAAAAAAGTAGGATCAGAGGTTGGAAAGATGCTGGAGCATAAGGTATAATGGTTCTACAACCGCAAGACAACCACAAGACAGCCTATAATTAAATCTTTGTGCCCCGAGACTACATTCTTCTCCTGCATGTAGGCAGATGAATAACCGACACCATGCTGGCAAAGCGTATCTCACAGTCCCCTCTAGCGCCCATGGTGCACCACTGCCTGCTTGTGTCCCCCGTCTGCCAACAGCCCGAGGGCCAAAGGCCTCTCCGGGGGTCTGGACAGCTCTGCTGCTAACACAGCTGCTCCCAATATGATCCCATGTAATTAAAGTTGGGGTTCTTAGTTTTATTTTAAGGTAGGATTAACATTAAGTTAAAAGGCCTCATTTTAGGTATGACAGAATTTTAGGTGGGCTAGTATATTACATTTGCCCCTTGTGCACATGCATTGTATTACCTCAATTATTATGAAGTCATATGTGATCAGTGTAATTTATGTGTGCATTGCAACACAGATGCACAATGGGTACCAAGTTTGTCTATGTGTCCTTGAATTCTACATGTACTAGGTCCTTTCCTCTAGTGACCATGCAGCCTGCATGAACCTTGAGTTACAATCTTAAAAGTGTTCCTCCATATACACGATTTCTGTTTGGACATATACTACCTTGACTCAGTGCCTGAGAAAAAAACTTCACAGCTGCTGAAACAACAGGCTACTGAGACATGACGCTTGGAAGATATTTTCTGATGCACCACTTATCATTGTCATCACAGTACACAACAACTTAATACAGTAGACTGCACTTGTATATCGCAAAACAGTTATTCTCAACCTTAAAAAGACAACGCCAACTCATAATTGCACTAAATTATTAGGAGTTACAATAATCTTAAAATCATTCTAAAAATAAAATATATGCATGCTAATGAGAAAAAATAATCAGCATAAGAACTATTACCTGCCAGCTTTATAACTACACTCATTATAGCTAATTATATGTCTGCAGCAAGGGAATACTTTGCTTCCTACAAGCATTTGGGAGTCTTCAAAACACTCTCAGGTGAGGAGAAGCAGCAAGGAACTTTGTAAGCTCTACAATTTGAAAAACACTCTTCCAGCAATTTGTAGAAAGAGGGATGCCGCCCTCTTTCTCTCAGTAATCGCAGTCCTTCCTTTGCTTTATGCCTATCACCTGGCACTTTATAATTCAGGAATTTTGTGGGCAAGTACAGATTCTAGTTTATTGCTAGCAGCCCAAAATGAGTAAAGGATGCTGAGCTGCTGGAAGTGTAGCAGCTGTGAAGAAGGCAAAAGGAAAAAGATTCAGTATGACTGGGAATTGTCATTTAGCTCGGCTTGCAAATAAAATAACGTGCTTCTGTCCACTGGGTTTTAAGGAGCTTCCAGAACACATCTGAACCTGAGAACATGAGGTACCAGAAATACTGAGATATCATAATACACAATTACAGCAGCACAGAGGGTAGTTTCTCTCATTCAAGAGAAGAGAAACGGAGAACATGGAATAACTTAAGATCACTCAAAGTTTGGTACTAAACCTGCTTCCCAGAGGGATAGGATCTAAATGTAGCTTGGCTGTCGCCCTGCTGAGAGGCATCATTCACAGCTGATAAACCCTAGGAGAAAGAAGATAGTTGGAAAAACAGTTGAGAAACGGCTGGAAGATTTCAATAGTGGTGAAGAGCCCAAGTGAATTTAACTAGTTAACTCACTGTTCCTGCAAAGTGGTAGAACGTGGCACATTTAGGTCTTAGCATTATCAACTTTTTTAATGCTACACTTCACTTAGTGATAACTAAATCATGGGAGCTAACACAAAGGGATGGGTGAGTGAGCTGTGTAGAAAAAAAAAACACAAACCAAATCAAACCAAGAACAAATAATGACATAAACCTGTAGCTTTAGTTAGGTCCAAGTTAAAGTCAATGTGTCCTGTGCCACCACTTATTTTTTTAAAAAACTTCTTTTATGTTCTGAAGATGTAAAGGCAAATTATCAGCCTGCTTAACATCAATTTAAGGAGTGGCTAGCAGATTTTCATGGAAACCTTTTTATATACTTGTGGTAATCCTGCTTTTTTCAGCACTTTTAAAATTATTTTAAATGTGCATTTCATGGTTAAATACAATTGATTTGGAACTGTCCTATAACTGACAAATCTTACATGTTGGCCTAATTACTGACCTGATTCTGTAGATGTGAGAGTTTTATGTCAGATGAAACTCTGTAAAATGGAGACTGGATTTAAAAAAAAAGGATAATTGCAGTATAAGTTACTTCTTCACAAATGACATATCGAATGACAGTTCACAGCCCTCCCTTTTGTAACTGATGTCAATCCTCTTTTTACTAGCATAGCTATTGGAGCAGTATTTCTTCAGTGAGATTGGTTCCCTTATCTAGCTTACCATGAAGCTGCATAAACATTCACGGCACTGCTAACACCAACATTTCTGTGGGTTTTTTTATTTTTTTTAAAAAAGGTAGCTGTACTTTTTTAGAGCATTAAAGGACTGTTTAAAGACAACTCTATGACACAAACACGGGCGCTGACTTGGAAATCTAGACAGTATTAACAGGCTAAGAAAAAAGACAAAGAGGCTACCTAAGGTGGTAGCCTTAGGTGTGTGATTAACACAAAATCAGCCCGAGGTGTCAAACAGAGCTATCCTGCATCAATTTATAAGTCACAAAAACGGGGTAACACGGGCCAGATCCTCCACCAGCTCTGAAGATTTTGCTTCTTCAGCCAAAGAAGAAAAAGAAGCTGGAAGAAAAGGCCCTCAGGAACAGGCACGCGAAAGCATGCTCCGCCTGCAACCAGGCCGGGGGCAGCGCCTCAGGCCCCGGGGGCCTCCCCGCCGCCCGGGGCTCCTCCGGCAGCCCCGAGGAAACACCGACGGCGCAGCTCAGAGCGCCGCGCTGCCACCGGGCTTGAGAAGCAGCCCGGCGCCGGGGCGTTCCCTCACAGGCTGGCAGGAAGAACGGTCGCTTGGGTTTTTTTTTTCTAAAACAACAACCCCCCGGTCGAGTTTCCCGCCTCCGGCCCCGCCTGCCCCAGCACCCACCGAACCGCGGCCCCTCGGCGGTAGCTCAGCCCCTCCCAACCACAAGCCGCTGTGTC
>NW_008795909.1:645476-667420 GCF_000699145.1 Aptenodytes forsteri | reverse complement strand
CAAACCACGAGGAGGGAGGAGGGGTTTGTCCCGCGGCGAGAGAGGAGGAGGAGGAGGAAGTAAGTGAGGGGAGCGCCGAGGCCGGGGGGCTGCTCCGTGCCTCCGCTGCTAGGAAGGAGGAGGAGGAGGAAGTAAGGGGAGCGCCGAGGCCGGGGGGCTGCTCCGGGCCTCCGCTGCTGCCCCGCTCCCGCGCGGGGCCCGAGCCCGGAGCGGGGAGTGCCTGCAGCCCCCTCCGTCCTGGGGGCGTGGGGGGGAGCCAGCAGTAGTTCGCGGAGCTTCTCTCTGCTAGGGGTTGCTTTTAATCGCCTACGATGAGGATCCGTCTGGCAAGAAGATGGACGTGGGTCCGCAAAAGCTGCGTGTTTCTCGGCTTCTTGATGATCGCTTACTTTGTGGTCGAGCTGTCCGTTTCTTCCTTTGGTGCCTCCCTCGCCGGGGAGAGCATCACCAAAGGGAAATGGGAGAGGCGGTTTTCTGACAGAGCAGAAGCAGCTGTGGATTTGGCTCGTCCAGTTTATGACAAATCCCCGCCTGATCCTTATGCCCCAGGAGAATGGGGTAAGCCCTCTCGCCTGCAGCTGAGTCCTGAGGAGAAGAAACAGGAAGAAGAGCTGATTGAGAAGTATGCAATTAATATTTATTTGAGTGATAAAATCTCTCTCCACCGGCACATTGAAGATAATCGACTGAGTGGCTGTAAAACTAAATCCTACGACTACAGGAGACTGCCCACGACATCTGTTATAATCGCTTTTTACAATGAAGCCTGGTCAACGTTGCTGCGGACGATACATAGTGTTCTTGAAACATCACCTTCGGTGCTTCTAAAAGAAATTATACTGGTGGATGACTTGAGTGATAAAGTGTATTTGAAGACTGAACTTGAAAAATACATAAGCAATCTGAAAAGAGTTCGTTTGATAAGAACCAACAAACGAGAAGGATTGGTTCGTGCACGCTTAATTGGCGCTACCTTTGCTACTGGTGATGTCCTCACATTTCTAGACTGTCACTGTGAATGTGTCTCCGGCTGGCTGGAACCACTGCTCGAAAGGATTGCTGAGAATGAGACTGTTATTATTTGTCCTGTCATTGACACCATTGACTGGAAAACATTTGAATACTACATGCAAACAGCAGAGCCCATGATTGGGGGGTTTGACTGGCGGCTGACATTCCAGTGGCACTCGGTGCCTAAACATGAACGTCTCAGGCGCAAATCTGAAACCGACCCAATCAGATCCCCAACTATGGCTGGTGGCTTGTTTGCTGTCAGCAAGAAGTATTTTGAGTACCTGGGTACCTACGATACAGGAATGGATGTTTGGGGAGGGGAGAACCTGGAATTATCCTTTAGGGTTTGGCAGTGTGGAGGCATGTTGGAAATTCATCCGTGCTCCCATGTAGGCCATGTGTTTCCAAAGCGTGCGCCCTATGCTAGACCGAATTTCCTTCAGAACACAGCACGTGCTGCTGAGGTGTGGATGGATGACTACAAAGAGCACTTTTACAACAGAAATCCTTCAGCAAGAAAAGAAAACTATGGAGATATTTCTGAAAGAAAGATACTAAGAGAGCGTTTGAAATGCAGGAGTTTTAACTGGTATTTAAAGAACATATTTGCCGAGTTGCATGTACCGGAAGATCGTCCTGGCTGGCATGGTGCTATCCGCAGCGCAGGAATAGCTTCAGAATGCCTCGACTACGTCTTACCAGAACATAATCCTACTGGGTCTCACCTTTCTCTCTTCGGATGTCATGGTCAGGGAGGCAATCAATTTTTTGAATACACGTCAAATAAGGAGATTAGATTTAACTCTGTAACTGAGCTATGTGCTGAAGTTCCTGAGCATGAAGACTTCATAGGTATGAGGAGCTGCCCAAAAGATGGATCTCCTATCCCAGAAATTATTATATGGCATTTCAAAGAAGATGGGACTATTTATCATCCTCATTCGGGAAAGTGCCTTACTGCTTATCGTACAATTGAGGGGCGTGCCGATGTGCAAATGAGAACTTGTAATGCTGCAGATAAGAATCAGATTTGGAAATTTGAGAAATAATCACTGCTGGTAGTATGAATGGAATGGACTGTGATCTCCAAGGTTTTTACATCTGTGAGCAGATAGTGACATTTGCTTGTATACCTTGGAATGTCTTCAGATGCGTCTGTAGTGGTGTAGAAACTATATCTGCTGTGGTGAACTGTACAGAAAGCAAAAGTAAATACCGGGGTTTAGTTTCTAAAACGTTGAATACAGATCTAATGCCTTTTATTTTTGTAAAATTTTGATCCATTATTTTCTTACTTTGGTCTGTCTTGATTATGGTAAAACAAAGGCTTTAGAGTGGACTGAGTGATAATTTTTTTTTTTTAAGAAAAAAAAAGCATTAAACCTGCAAGTTAATGTTACATGAAAGTAAAGAATCTTTACTTACAGAAGTAAAAGTTAAGGTTCTTGCAGTGGAATTAACTGACCTATGTTGCAGATACATTATAACATGTATCTAACTCCCTAAGTAATGCTACAGTAGCATGTGATTGAATCGACATTGATGTGGAAAGTTGAATCTCAAGCATTGTAGTATTCTGCAATTTTCTGGGAATTTACATGCTCTTAAGGGTTTCAGGGTGACAACTAGCTATATTGCATTGAAGAAAAGGAATTTTTTTTTTAGTAGATGGGCTTTGGCACTGTTTTGCAGTCTTCTGCCTATTCTGGAAAACTTACCTCCATGAGGGTGAGTCAGGAGTTCTCGTGCGTTTAGAGAAGAGTGTGGTAGCAGTGGAACCAAGGACATGCTGGTGGTACCACAAATGGGAAGAAATAGGGATGGCTACAAGTAAGAATTCTGTTTAAAGGTAATGGAAAAGGAAAGAAAGCACAGAATTGCATTAGCTACTGCTGTTTCTTAGCTATATATTTAATATTTACATTGCCTCTGTGTAAGCTTTTCCATGGTAAGCCTGGCATCCTGGGGATGCCAAGCTTATGTCACTATACCATGTATCCATTTTTTTTTTCTGTCAGCAGGGTAGAGGAAGGAGACACAGAGGGAAACTTGGGCTGTTGTATTTTAGTAACAGCTGGCATACATCAGCCCTAGGTAGAGTTTTGAAATAATGCAGCATATGCTGTGTCTTTCTAGTCACAATAGTACCATGGGAGACCTTGGGTAAGGTTGGGAAGCTGGAGTTCCTGAAGTGAAGGGAGTTGAAAAGGTAAAGGGCAGCTTGGAGGAAGCCAAGATCTGTTGGTTAGGTGGTTCACAGAACAACTTATTTAGAATGTTTTCTGTATCCTGTTATGCTGAGTTTTGAAGAATATTGATTCTTGAATCATGTCACTAATCTGTTTTGAGTGTGATTATAGACATTAGATGTGATAGATATATTGTGTACTTGAAAAAAAAAATCTTGTGTTAGTATCTGTGTTTTTAGCTTTATATGATTTAAGTTGGACACTTATCTTAATGTTTCAGGCATTCCAGCTTTTTTGATTACTTTCACTGAAGTGATAAATGTTCTTCAGTAGCCACAGTGTAGTAATTCTTGACATAGGGCTGGTAGGTAGGAACTTGAGCTAGTGAGCAATAAGAATCTGGGTACTTGTGGAATGTAGTAGGTGTGAATTTGCTGCAGGTGTTAGTAGGTAGAAGGTTTAAAAGGGAGCAAGTGAGACCTGAAATAAGTGAAGATTTGCCAAAAATAAAGCAAGAGTAAATTGAGACATATTCTTGAATCTTAGTGGGTTTAAAGAGTTGAGAGATTTGGGTAGAAGCAGGCTAAGATAGAAGGGGAACAGAAGAAAATTTGGAGCTGTGGATGTAGTGTTGAATCATGCTAAAAATGCTTGCCACTGTGTGGCATGGTTTGGTTTAAGTCTTTAACTTATTTTTAGGAGGTTACTTGCAATTTGTTTTTTTTTCTTTTTTTTTTCCTCCCCCCCTCAGCTGATTATTTTTTTTTTTTAAAAGGGAACTTTTTTACTATATAAGGGAGACATTCCTGAAAAATTCCATTCCACTCTGCAGCAAGAAATTCTTTTGTGGACCTACAAGTTATAAACCATTTATCAAATTTTAAAAGGCAGCCAGTCATTATGTACTGGGGCAATTAATTATACAAAGTATGTGCTTTTATGAAAAGCTTGCTGTAAACTGTTACATTCAATAGAAATGACAGGAAAAAGGCCTGAGTTGTTCTACATGGCAGAGCATAAGTTGTAGGTGCAATGCATGTTTCCTCAGATGAAAGTAATTAAATGGTGTGAATATAGACTATGTAACTTTTATAGAATTAACATTTTCTAGGACTTGGCAAAAACTACATTTCATATAAAGAACTACCTTCAGGTTAAAACTGACATTCAAAGTGTTCCTTATCTATTTAAGCAATAAGTCTAAATGAATCTGCTCTTAAAGTTTGAAAAGTTATTCTCTCTGTATGCATCTGAACCCTTCTTCCTTCTTCCCACCACCTCCCATCCTATTTTTGTGGTTATTTAAAAACTAAAAGGAGAAAAAAAAAAAAGGAAAAGTAAATAACCTGGCCCTAAAATAAATAAAAAAAATTAAATTTGTTCCCAATGGGAATAAAAAAGGTTGGAGGGGTGGCTACAGAAGGAGAAAGAGAGAAGAAAAAAACCTTGCCATTTCAAGTTTCACTAGTTTTGAACCGAGTTGCAGCAATTCTACAAAAATACTCCAGTTGTTTTTCAGTGTGTACAGATTTCTGGAAAATCTGAAACTCTGAAAGATTTTCTATTCTGTTAGACTCTGAAAGTTTGGGGAACACTTGTATATATTTTAAACCACTGATTTTAAGTGACTTAAAAGAAATTGAATGTAAAATCAACACTGAATAAATGTGAGAGGGCCTTGGGGTTTCTTTTGAAAAAATAAAATCCAGAATGATAATTAAATGTTGGCTGGTGTGCTGTCTCTTTTTTCAATTCTCTTCCACTTGTGTAAGTACATACAGTATACAGTAAAAACCATGATGAACTTCATGGAAGCTATTAAAAGTTTCTCATAACTTATCCACTGTGCTTAGAATCCCAGATCAGCTCCCTTGACAGAGGTTTAATTAATAACTGTTTTCCTCCAAGTAGGAAATCTTGCAAATTGCTGTTAAATATGTTTGTATTGTGATGTTGCACCTTCTCACACTGAGATTTGCAGGGTTCCTGTAAAGTGTTTGGGTTTTTGGTGGTTGGTGGTGTTTGAATATTCACGCATAATGTCACGTGCACAGCCCTGTACTCCATCTGACCTGTAATTCTTGCACTAGATGAGTTAATTATATTGAGGATGCTTCAGTATTTGGGGAAAAAAGGGTGACCAAGGGCTGCATTGAGCTGTTACAGCCTGGCTGAGTATGTCTTTTCTGATCTTTTGCACAGCTTTCTTATAGCCACTCCTGTGGTATTGTGGGAAATGGGAATGTAATGGTAATTCCATATTGCGGCACGTGTATATATGAAAATGTATACCATCAGTATTCACAACTTATACATTGAATCTGGTTTAATTGCAAATACCATAAAAAAATTTTTTGTGGCATATGTGAAGCCCAGATATCTGTTTAGAGAACTGCAGCAAAGCGGTGTGTAAACTTGGCCTTTGCATAAGGCCAAGTCTTTATTCTTTGGTGTTAAATTCTGCTACAACTTCAGTAAGGCCTTTGACACCGTCTCCCACAGCATTCTCCTAGAGAAGCTGGCGGCTCACGGCTTAGACAGGTGGACTCTGCGCTGGGTCAAAAACTGGCTGGACGGCCGGGCCCAGAGAGTTGTGGGGAATGGAGTTAAATCCAGTTGGCGGCTGGTCACGAGTGGTGTTCCCCAGGGCTCAGTTTTGGGGCCGGTCTTGTTCGATATCTTTACCAATGATCTGGATGAGGGGATCGAGTGCTCCCTCAGTAAGTTTGCAGACGACACCAAGTTGGGCGGGAGTGTTGATCTGCTCGAGGGTAGGAAGGCTCTGCAGAGGGACCTGGACAGGCTGGACCAATGGGCCGAGGCCAACTGGATGAGATTCAACAAGGTCGAGTGCTGGGTCCTGCACTTGGGTCACAACAACCCCATGCAGCGCTACAGGCTTGGGGAAGAGTGGCTGGAAAGCTGCCTGGCGGAAAAGGACCTGGGGGTGCTGGTTGACAGCCGGCTGAACATGAGCCAGCAGTGTGCCCAGGTGGCCAAGAAGGCCAATGGCATCCTGGCCTGTATCAGCAATAGTGTGGCCAGCAGGAGTAGGGAACTGATCGTGCCCCTCGGCACTGGTGAGGCCGCACAGGCTCGAATACTGTGTTCAGTTTTGGGCCCCTCACTACAAGAAGGACATCGAGGTGCTGGAGCGTGTCCAGAGAAGGGCAACGAGGCTGGTGAGGGGTCTGGAGCACAAGTCTTATGAGGAGCGGCTGAGGGAACTGGGGTTGTTTAGCCTGGAGAAAAGGAGGCTGAGGGGAGACCTCATCGCTCTCTACAACTACCTGAAAGGAGGTTGTAGCGAGGTGGGTGTCGGTCTCTTCTCCCAAGTAACAAGCGATAGGACGAGAGGAAATTGGCCTCAAGTTGCGCCAGGGGAGGGTTAGATTGGACGTGAGGAAAAATTTCTTTACTGAAAGAGTGGTTAAACATTGGAACAGGCTGGCCAGGGAAGTGGTGGAGTCCCCATCCCTGGAGGTATTTAAAAGACGTGTAGATGCAGTGCTTAGGGACATGGTTTAGTGGGCATGGTGGGGTTGGGCTGACGCTTGGACTCTGTGATCTTAGCGGTCTTTTCCAACCTTAATGATTCTATAACTCATCACCAGAAAAGCAAATTACCTAGAGATATGTTAGCTATACTTGGGCGTGTACAGAAAGCACTGGCGTGTTTTTTTGTTTTTTTTTTTAAAAAAAAAAGGCACTGACATTATAAACTGCACTAAGTTGCATATTGGAGTCAGCTAAGTGTGAATTTTCAGCTTTCTTCTTTCTAGTTATATTTTGCAGTTGATCAAATATTTTCATTACTACAGCAAGGACAAATTTTGTCTTTTACCTCTAAACAAGGTTCTGGTTATGTTGTGTTTTCTCTGAGGAGCATGTGCAACAGACCTGTTTGTGGTACTGCCCATCTTAAAAAAAACTGTTCTGGACCTTCTGTGTTTCTTTTTGTTTCAGTTCCAATACTTCACATAGCCTTGGAGATCTGTTGTGGACCGTTTACTGGTGGTTGGGTAATTGAAAGTCAGACTGTAGGGTGCTGGCATACTTAGCAAGTGCTGACAGAATGTAACAGCTGGGTCTGGTCTGCATTGCTGTAGGACCCCATGTGTAATCTGTCCTGGAAGGTCCTTGCTCCCCTCCTTTTGAACACTTAAATGCATAGACAACATGAACTTGAGGGGAGGAAAATGCATAAAAGGATAAAGAAGCAATTCTTAAGATACTGTACTTGAGTAAATTGGAGAAGCATTGTTGTAAAGTACACAAAATCCTTAAAATGGAACAAAAAGAAAAACAAGTTTATTTGATAATAGTAAATTAAACAGTATATTTTTCATGTATAAAATGTTTTTAAGGTTAGTATTGATAACGGAAATTATTGCTGGCAACGCTGTCACCATATGCACCAAAGTTGATTTCAGCCTGCTTGAATAGGGAATAGCCTGGCTTGGCTGAGCCTTGTTAAGGGTAAAGGAACCCAGTTTCCTTGGCAGGATAGGGGCCAAAGTTGAATGTAGATTCAGAGTTTTGGCTTAGAGTTTCCTTTTCTGGGTTTATGCCTCTCACATACTGTTCGGATATAGACTCGCACCAGCCTGTGTGCCTTAGGAAAATAATTCTGCAATGGATCTCTCAGTTACTCGCCCTTTCCTGTGCAGGTCCTGAACCTCTGCCCTCTACCATCCTTGGGGTGGTGTCAGCTGGGCTGGAACTGCAGTGTCAGAGATAATAATAGCCTTTGAGGGTCATGGTAATGAGCAGGTGGCTTCAAGAGAGAAACCTCTCTTGAAGGATGGAGAGAGGCTGTTGTGTGAGCATAGGCAACAGGGAGTCCAGAGGGAGAGCAAGGAAGATGCTTGTGGAAGTCTCAGGGAAAGGAGAACTTCAGGTCACTGCTTGTGTCTCATTAACCTTGGGATAATACATCTGTGAGAGACCAAGCTACAAGAAACCAGGGTTTGAATTTATTGTATTGTGATCTTTTAAAATATTTCCTTCAGTTTTTAGAACTGAAAGCGAAGAGGGCTGGTATTACATGGCCTTCGGGTAGTTCATAAGGCTCCTCTTGGTGTTTCGCAGGTAATTGGCAGTTCATGTATTATTTGTTTTAGAAACCATCAATCTTGTCTGTTCCGTGTTTCCAACGTGATGCCTTCAAATTCTGTTTTGGCTTATATTTCACTCTTTCCTTTCTGTTTTATGCCACTCTAGATGACATTTTTCTGAATCAAAGGGAAAAAAGAAGTCATTCAAGTACAATTAGAAAGATCCTGCTGTAAAGTAGAGTTCTGAAAAGTTGGAGGGTGGGAAAATATCCTGTACTTCTGTGTCAAATTTAGGCCTTTTGATATGGGCATAGGGATAGTCTGGTCCCACATCTTTTACCAGAAGCTAGTCTTTTGGGAGTAAAAATATCTCTGTGCCAAATCCCTAAGGAGAGTTTAATATCTAATATTTTGTTTGAGGCTTGCCTTGATACACATGCTAATAAACAGACTTCATTCCTTTGTGCTATGTTGGTGCCTGAAAGAGTTGGGAAGAGCTATCCTTTTCATGTCCTCTTCAACTTCCAGGAGGTCCCTGTTCTTCCTCTCCCTCCCTTTCTGTAGTAGGGGTAGGAATTTTATAATTGAGGGGTGAGAGTGCAAACCCCTTGTTTTTATTTATGACCTGCATGCTAGCACTTAGCAGAGATGAAGATAATAGGGGCGTAGGAATATCACACTTGTCAGTTTAATTCAACTGCTCATTGCTTTTGCTGCTTACAGTTTTCTGAAAATGATCAAGCTCTGGTAAAAGCTATGTCTGCCTTCTGAAATGTAGATAGTATGGTCCGCCTGTAAAGTGACTGGAAAAAAAAAGTTCATCTCTTTCTTTCAGACCGACAACTTCACATTGTGTGTTGAACTAGACAAATGTTAGTATTAAAAAATTGGTACTTAAATAGGATTACAGAATTATTTGGATATTCACTTTAGTGTAGATATCTGAAGTGTTAGAAATGATATCTTGAGTTTAAGTTGGCCTGTCTTTTCAGAGTTAGACACTTGGTGCTTGAAACAAATCCTATCTTGGAGATCAAGGTGAGATCACCAAAGAATTTGTCTCTTGTTCTTGGTATTTGGTAATGCCAAATCTGGATTCATACTTAATGACATGTGCATGATGTTCGGCTTTGGATTTTCCGTTCTATATCTTTAAAGTACTTGTAAGCCAGTTTGCTTAATATGTGGGAAAGCTACCTGTTAAGAATTATCCTTAACTCCTCCTCCCAGTCTTCTGATGTCCTTCCAAAAGCCTTGTGTTGGCATTGCTGGCTGCCAAGCTTCTGCTCAGGCCAAGTATCCATTAAAACCCAATAACTGCTCCCTCCCACTAATATCCAGTAAGTTCACTGGTGAATCCAAATCCATAGTCATTAGCTCTGACTTTTCTAATAATGGTGAGCGGACTCATAATATCTTTTATTTCTTGCCAGCTACCTCCTCTTTGGATAGGTTTCTTATGGTGTGGAAGCTGAAGACACAATGCAGAGCTTACAAATTTGTAGGCCATGCGGAAGCGGTGACCAGCGTACAGTTCTCACCAGATGGGCAGCTACTTGCTTCAGCTTCTCAAGATCGTACTGTCAGACTATGGATTCCTTGCATGTAAGTATAACTGGGCGATGCTGGCTATGTGTTTCATTAATGTGCAAAGTGAATATTGGAGTCTATACCCACGAAAAATTTCTCTTTCCTTCCCACATCCCTGACTGGGCTTTGACAGAAACAGAGATTGGGAGCACAAGCAACACAGTTCTTCACTGTGTTACTTTGTTCTTCACTGACTATTCTGTAGTTTCCAAATAAAAATACAGTAATTCAGAGGTCATAATTTCATGTGGGTAGGACTATGCTTGGAAGTATTTCTCTGGCTTAAAGGATATATTTCTTTTAATAAGGATTGCATGGCTGCACTTCATTTTGGGGAGACAAGTGATGAAGGAAACAAAAAATAGCATTTTTAGGGAAGAAAAAAATTTTGAATTGACTTGTCTTTTTAGACTGTTCTCAAGTAGTAATGATTATGAGCTATTCAGAATGATCTTAGACTGATGTTACTTTAACTCTTAAGCATTTTGTAGATTACAATATCAAAAAATATTATAAATTCTCTTTCAAATACTGTATGGAGGCTAATGCTGCTAGTTAATTGCACTGTTTTCTAAAATTGGTCATATTAAATACAATTACTTTAAAGTCTGTTATTCTAATATTATACAAATAAGGCAAAAAATATTTGCAACACTAAGATTTAGCCTGTATACATTGCTTTTTCATTTGGATAAGATTCCAAATATGTTAACTTTGAGTTTTATGGGGTTTTAAACTCTTTCAGTTTAATATAACTGTGTTTTGGTTTGGTGTGTTTTTTTTCCTAGTCATGGAGAATCATCAGTACTGAAAGGTCATACAGCATCCATTCGTAGCGTGAGCTTCTCACATGATGGCCACTTTCTAGTTTCAGCATCCAACGATAAATCAATAAAAATATGGAGTGTTCGCCGTCAGCGCCTTTTGTTTTCCCTATTCCAACATACTCATTGGGTTCGCTGTGCCAAGTAAGCATTGTTTTTATTCTATTTGTAAAGAAGCAGAACTCCTAACAAAGGGTTTTTATTTCTCAGGGCAGAACCAAGAGGATAAAAATCTGTGAATGATAGATGATGATCTATCGCTAATAATAAAACTTTAATAAATCAATCTCACACACACATGTTTTATATATATGTCCTAGTTGAAGTCTGAAAGCTTGCTCTGTGTTAATATGTGTACATACTATATCTGTTGCTGGGTGTTAATTCTTTTACATTAAAGGACAAATAAGGTCTTCTGTATTTATTTTCAGTCAGCATCCTGTCTCCTTCCCCAGTCCTGTATGTTTTTGTGCTGTATTAACTTATTTCACAGCATTCACTTGCTTCTAGATTTACTATGCATGGTAGGGGTTTTCTCAACTATTCTTGGAACAGTAGTGACATAAAAGAATGGTCACGAGTCAAAACGAGTTAAGCTTACGTCATTGGAAAAGGTAAAAGAAATGGCCTTTGTACTGCAAGTTAAGATTCACACTCTATTTAAAGGCAGAGCAGTTCTTCAAAGACAAGAAAAGATTGTTCTTTGATTTATTTTTTTCTTCTTCTTCTTTCCTCCATATTAATGGAAAATCTGCAGCTAAGAGAGGCCTGATTTAAACCTCTTGAGAAAGAAATTTAGCACTGGTGAAGTGCAGAGCCCTACAAAGTTCCAAAGTATCTGATTGTTGGAAAGAAAAATAAAAGCTGTAGGAAATCATATGTGAAAGTTCTTGAACGGTGTTCTAATGTCCTTGTGCAGTTGCTCAATATGAGAATAATGATTGGTGAAATTATAGACAAATCAATTTTCCTGTTTAAAAACCTAGTCTGCTAGTCTAGGAATAATCATGAACGTTTTGCTGACAGTTTGTAAGTCTAGAGAGAACTCACAGGAGAATATATGTATGTAGGTTAAAATTGAACGCAAGGTTCTACTGTGTCCTCTTTGTCTTTTTGCCTACAGTTTTCTATAATAATCTCTTTGGTATCTGAAGTGACAACCTTAGGCTGCTGTTACCTTCCCTCCCTACCCCCGCCTCTTTCTCTTGCTTATGGCTCTGTTTTTAATTGTAGTTGATTGTGAAATGGAGGGGGGAGGAGTGGGGGGGAGAAGCTTTTCTTTTTTCAGTTTTATTACTCCATGAGAAATACGAGAAATTCAAATGTCTTTTGAATGTTACACATTTTAATTCCAAACAGGCTTTCTTGGTTCTGGTGTTTTGCTACTTATGTCTCTAACGCTAATCTAGGTAGTATCAGTTTTTTAGTAATGTATACACTTGCATGTTCCAGGTTTTCACCTGATGGAAGACTAGTAGCATCTTGCAGTGAGGATAAATCTGTTAAGATCTGGGATACAAGAAATAAAACTTGTATTGATAGCTTCTTAGATTATGGAGGGTAAGTGTTACTAGAAAAAAGGAGAAATGTAAATGTGTAGTTTTAATGAGATTAAGTTCATGTTTTATGGTATTAACGTCTATATATGTTACATCTGAAAATAGATCAAACTTCTACCACCCACGTAAACTAAAATAACTCATTTCACTTTTTTCTGAAAAGGTTAACTGGCTGCACTTATCCAGCTGTTTTCGAACAGTCAAGAAATAAGCCAGAGAGAAGTCAGATTGTTCTTGGGTTTTTGAACATTTTCATGTTTTTCCTCTTTTGATAATGCTATTTGCTATTGGATGCTTCAACAAGAATAGAAGTTTAAGAATTCTCCACTTGTTGATGAAAACAGAATTCTGTTAGCTTCAGTGACCTGCCTTACTTAAGTAAAAGCAAGTATTTTCTAAACCTATCTGAAGTTTTCTTAAACATCTTGGAACCAGAGTTTTAATTAACAAATGCAATGGAATATTAATTTTGTATATGTGCTTTGCTAACTTCATGGCTGCCATCTCTATCCTTTTTCCAAGCTAAAAGGTTGTTATAGCTAGATATTCTGTTCTTAGACAAAATTATTTTACTTGCTGCTTACAAACTCTTTGCAGCACTTTCTTCTAGGAACTTTGTACTCCAACACAAACTGTGAAGGTTTGCATCAGGACAATTACACTATCTTTTTAACAAAAGCCAGATTATATAGTCTGATTTATCACACACATCTTGTTTTCTTATGCTTAATTCAGTTGCTTGAAATACCTGATTCGAGTTTCCTTACATGCGGATTCCACACAAGTTTGTGGCAACTCGGTGTTAATATTGTGGGGTTTTTATTTGTGTGTGTGTGTATATATACACACACACGGGCCAAATATTTCTATGGAAACTTGTAATCAATCTATTTTCATTAATAGATTTGCAAATTTTGTGGATTTCAACCCAAGTGGTACGTGTATAGCTTCTGCAGGCTCCAATCATACAGTGAAACTGTGGGATATTCGAATGAACAAGCTACTGCAGCATTACAAAGGTAAAAAAAAATGTAGTTTGTTGTATTTTCTTTCTTTAGAATGGAGCTCTTTGCAACAGAATGTGATTTATTTAGATTATATGATTTCATTCCTTGCTGGGGAAAGTGGACAAACAGGTCGTATTGGCATTTTGTAAGTCATCTTTTTGTAGTCTAGCAACCCTAAAAATTCAATCTGAATCCTGATTATTCCTTTGCAGTGCTTCTCTTAATTTTTAGAACAGAACTAAGTAAATACTTTGGAGAGTCTGCTATGCCCCAGTACTTTGGTTGTTTTTCCCTTGAATGAAGTAGGTTGTTCTTTGGGAAGTAGAAAAGAGCAAAGAAATGAAGTGTACACTTCCTGTTAGTAGTTATCTACAGTCTTTGAATATTGTCTTCTGTAAATTAGTTCACAGAGCAGGGGTTAATTGTGTATCATTCCATCCTTCTGGTAACTATCTCATCACTGCTTCTACTGATGGCACCCTTAAGATTTTGGACCTCTTAGAAGGAAGACTTATTTACACTCTTCATGGACACAAGGTATACACAATAATCCTATTTAAATGGAGATCTCAATAGATTATTCAGTATCTTTTCAAAGGGAAAGTAACATTTATGCCACTCTGTCTTGTATTTTGCAACTTGCAGATAAACTTTAGTGGACAGCAAAGTGTTGTATTAATAAACCTTGTCACAAGTGCATAAGGAAATGCATCAATTTTCCCTACGACCATGCAGTTAATCTGTCAATATTGTATGCATGATTAATGTTAAGTAATAGGTCATGTTCTGAATTAATTAATAATTCACTCTTTTGATTGTCAAAATCAATTATTTGACACATTAGTCTTTTTGTCTATTGGAAAACAGTGCTTTCTAAGGAGGGGGAAGCTTATGGAAGATAACTTTTGTGAAGAATGGCAGACGTTTTTGCCCTTTCCTCTTAATGCAAAACAAACCCTACTTTTGATAATGAAGCACTCAAACACATTGTCTTGAGTAACGTAATATATATTTGATAATTTTTCATTGCAGAGTTAAAGCATAAAACCTAAGGAAAATGCCACTATTTTCCTAGTATTGATAGTAGCAATTGTAATGCAGCATGTTACAAAGATGTGCAATATTACCTCTTCAATCAAGTTGTTTTGCAAAAATTTCACGACAGTTAAATTGTTTCTTATCATTAAAATTGAAAAATCTATTTATATTAGATAACTGCATAAGTGTTTTTCTCTTTGCATTAAAATACCATGATTACAGTAATAGCGTAATTTTACTGTATGCTTTTTTTCTTCTTTCAGGGACCTGTACTTTCTGTGGCTTTTTCAAAAGGTGGTGAAAAATTTGCCTCAGGTGGAGCAGACGCTCAGGTTTGTGGTATTGCCTCTTTAAATTAAATGTCTTAATGTTTGTTACAGTGGATGGGAGTTAAATATAGTATTTCACAGTAACATGCTAATTACAGTATGCTGACATGCATTCTGTCTAGTAGTGTGTTAGAGACTTTGTTTAGCCTAAAGTTAAATTTGAAGAGAAAAATTATAAATACATCATTTAAAAACTTGATCTTAACTACTTTAAATTGGATGTTACCATGAGGAGAAGACCACAATACTAGCCGCTTCTGGTTTACATATTAAAATAAAGGAATGATTTTTAAATAGAAATATTTCAAGTGTTGCAATTGAGCGTCAACAAACTAGTTGTGTTGCAACTAGTGTTAATGCCTACATGCTCCATTAGGTTTTCACTTCTTTTAAAGTTGCTACTCTGTAATCGTAAGAATTAAGTTGTACTACTGGGAAAACTTTGGCTAGAATTGGGAAAAAAAATCTTGTGTTTAGCTTTGCTAATTTACATTGGGGAAACAGCAAAGTACTGGATTTCGTACGGGGAGGAGTTGTCTGAGCATTTAAAACAAAAAAGCTATTTTAAATTAAACAGCAAATCATGCAGTTCATCTTCATCTGCTGTGATAAATCTTATAATTACAAAAATACTATCAGGCTTGGAATCATCTCTATCAGGTCTTCACATTCTCCAAAAAGAAAGAACTTTTGTAGCCCACGGCTTAGAGTTTCACAGTCTGAAACGTTCCTTAATATTAGTTGTCTTTTTCATTGTTTCCTGTTATAAAAAGCTAAAAGCTCAATGTAGACCCAGAAAGCCATGCTGTAGAAATGAAGATCTTTCGACTTTACCATAAATCATGTTTATATTCTGTTTTGTGGAGTTTGAAATACCTTTCAGCTGGTAACAGAGACAGTCTTGGAAAATAATAAATACTTCCTAATGATACTGAAGTTTTTAATTGAAAAGAATATAGTCTGTTTCTGATTTTTACTTCATGCTTCAGGTAGCACACTTTCTAGAATGACTTGAAAGCACTCAAAGAAAAAAATTAAAATTGCTTTCTATCACAAGGCATTAGTAACAAGCCGAGCCAAGACTTGCAGTTATTGGAAAAGTGAAAATGTTAGCAAACTTCCAATACTAATTTTACAAGCAGAAAAAAAAAACAAGAATGGGGAAAAGAGACTTATTCCTTGAGCCGCTAGTCTAATCTTTTATTTTCCATACTAAAGGGTTTTTTATGAGACTTCTTCAGTTCCAAAATGAAACTTTGATTCCTAGGTAATCCTGAATTGTTGACCTTACTTTTCATGAGTACTTTCTTTTGAGTTTTATGACGATTGGTGATTATACTTAATTTGAGAGGAAGTAAAGTGCATGTATTAAACTAGGTCACATGGCAGAAGATTCATCTGAGAAGCTATGGTGATGGAAAAGACCTACAGTATTAAGCCTAACTCAACCTCCCAAATAAATGCCAGCATACCCCGGGAATGCTTGACTTATTGCAAGCTTCCTTTGAATTTGGGGCTCCCTGAATGACGTGCATGTTCAGTGCAGTCATGTCATTGCCTTTCTCCTGCTCTGACTCCATGCTGTAGAGCTAGCTGGCGGCACGTGGGATCATGGAGTGAGTAGGTATTTTAGTGCAAAAATCTAGAAGATGACTCATGTTTCTCAGCAGATTGGTATAGTGGTTTCATGCTGAATGCATGAGAGGGAAGATCCAGTTTCATCAGGAAGTGCTTTCTTAGGTAAATGTTAAAAAAGTAGTCATGGTAGGTCTAGTAATGAATCCTGTTTTTATTTACCTTACAGAAAGGCACGTTTTTATCTGTTGAAGTTTTTCCCTTTTTCTTGTGAACGTTCCGGTGGGAGAGGGCTACTTATTTTGCTGTAACTTTCACTTTTGTATTGCAAGTTTTAAAATGTGCAGTGCTAACTGTTGTGTGGTAACTGCCTATGTATATATCTTTATCTATAGTAAACGTAAGAACTTTATTCCTCAGTGTCCATTTTCTGTTGGTGTATACCCACATGTACTCCACAAACATCCTTTTTTGCTGACCTGTCCACAGTCCTCTTCCAGGTCTGCCGGGAGAATAGTTGTGGGACCTCTTCTCAACTTACTGTGGTAGAATTAAGTTGGCTTACTGTAAATGTAGGGTGTATTCATTTGAAAAGTTCTGCTGGCAGATCGGCAATGTCAATCTGATGAGCAGAGGCTGGCCATAAAAGTATCATCTTCTGTCCCTCGTGCAGTATCCAAAAGATACTGTCTGTCCACAGTGCGAGTTGGAGGCAGCTGATTCACTGTAAGTTTACCACAGATTACTTGCTCTATACACATATTATTTCAAGACTGTTACATTTTCAAACAACAGATAAAATCTGTTTTTCCTGCATCAAAGAAGGAAAACCAGTATCTCTGCTTCAGGTTTCAAGTTTCTTTCTGGTTGGTGCAGAGCCAGCTGAAAGCTTTGTTCAGAAGCATATTAAGTATTTGAAACAAGCACTGGATACTTCTTTTGTTTCTTCCTGTTTGCTTCTTTCCTCAACCAAAAAAACCTGAACATGTAGAGTTCTGAAGTCCATGTTCTTCGCACTTCTTGGCTATATGTGCACATAACAAATTATTTCATTTACCTGCTTCCATGGAAGACAGAAGACCTTTTACTCTTACTTTTAAGTGAAAGAGCAAAGTTAGACCTATTCCTTTGGAAGGCAGTAGCCTGTGCTGTTAATTCAGTTCTTACCATATAGAAGAGAGAACTCATTGTGTCTGGTGACTGCCTGGACATAACGGGAAATACTTCCTTATGGAATAACTGTTTTTCTAGGGTTGTGTGTAGTCGCTTTTACACTGTTTGCATTGCAGTTGAGATACTCAAGCCAGCATGGAAACATCCGTATATGCCTTTACTCTAACTAATTTTGTTATCTGTAATGATGAAGCTGCAGCGGCATGGCCTTTCTCTTTAGAGCAAAATGAAACATATTTGTAGCTTGAGCAGCTCAAATGCTCACCACTGATGAAAGGTCCTACTTCTGCTGCCTCCTGCCTATACCCTTGTTTACACTCAGTGCTGAGCCAGTTCGAATTGCTAAACCAGCAGAAAACTAGCCTGAAAAAATGGGAAAAAGCCACATAAAAATTGTGAATAACTTGATGCTGGATTGGGTGATGGAGGTAGTGGAACTACACAGCTGAAAAGAGGAGGGAGAGAAAGCAGGACCTCTCTCTTTACAGCACAGTGAGCTGCTGTGAATCAACTAATCTAACACCTAATTGTCCTGTAAGTGTCAGGTTCTGAGGCAGGTTTATATAGTTTGTACCGAGATCCATGTATCCCACTTTCACTGTCGCTAATGTCTTAGTTGGTTTGGGTCCATCTTTCTTGGTGCACTGTGTCTTCCAGTGCATATTTAGGGTCTTCCATTCAACAGAGTCATTAAAGGTGTTGAACCTGAAATGAACTTGTAGCAATGCAGCTACTTAGGAATATATAAAAAATTAGATTTAGTCTGCTTGGAATTTCTGTGAACAAATCTGTGATTTGTGCTGCTTATGTATAGTTTATTAATTTCCAAAAAATACTTCTAATGGTTGTCAAAAATACTTTTGGCTGGACAGGCAAGAAATTAAGTCAGTCCATGGTCCCATCTTTGTTTCCTCTAATTTAGGGAGCAGCTATAAAAATCAGCATTGGACTTTAGGAAACTGCCATCTTCTAAGTGTTATGAACTCCCTTTTTTTGTTTGGGTTTTTTCCCTTAGCACTTAAAGTAACAAAGATGACACAAATCATGTAAACTTGTGGTAAACTTAATTAAATTACTTGCATATACAGTTGTTTTCTGACATGAAAGAGCAGAATTGTGCATTATAATTTGGTTTCCTGGTCTATGCATAAGGCTGGATAGACTACCTTCTGCTATCTTACCTCTGCATTCTACTACTTAATTCTGCATTTGTGCATTGTTACTTCTGCTGTGGTGTGACTGTTGTGTATTGTTTCTACCTTGAATGTAATTGGACAAGGTTCAGAAAACAGATTCCTGTTGCTAAAACACTGGAACCAGGTGCTTTAGAGTTCTGTGGAACTCTGTCATTTCTCTTATCCCCTCAACTCTCTCATTTGACCTGGAAGCTTTTATAGGGGACAGAAATTTGATAGTATATGACCCCTTGATTTGGCAGAAAAATAACTTTGTCCAGTGGGACAAAATTTTGCTTTGTTTTGTGATTATTGAGACATCTTTTAGAGATTTTTTTTTTAAAATAGATTGAACCACATCTATTAGACTTGAAGTACAAGATACTCTGGGGAAGTGCCTGTGTTGTAGTAGAGATCAGACTAAGTGATGACAGCAGGCTCATTCTGACATCGTGATCTATTAGTAATAACAGACTTCACTGAATAGTTATGTTTTGGTCACTGAATAGGCTTCAAGTAGTTACTGATATGATGGCTTCTTACAGGTATTACTATGGAAAACCAACTTTGACTCATTTGATTATAAAGAAGTTCTTAAACACCATATTAGAAGAACACATATTGATGATCCTCCTCATCTTCTTGATATTTACCCAAGGTCACCTCATCTCCATGATGAAAAACTTCAGTCAGTTGAGGTGAGTGCAATAAGTACTCATATAGGAAACCAGAAGCTTTTGTAAACTTCTGGTTTACAAAAAATGTCTGTCTAGCATTTATAGTTAAATGTGTTCTATGTATACCAGAGAACTTTTTGTTATGTATAATACTTTGGAAGCAATCATAACTTATGAATCCACATTACGGTTACTAGGCTATCTGATGCTGTCAGATTTATCCTGGTGAATTCCTTTCATGCTTCTTGTGTAAGTCTGTACTCTACATCTAATTTAAACAAAACATAGGTGCTAGTCTGGTTTCTGAAGTAACATGGCAACTGCTACAGAAGATATCTGAATCTTCAGTGAGCTCTAGGATACTACTCAAAATACATCATTATAAGCAGGACAGGGTGGCGTTATTAGTGAAAGTCAAATACTTGATTGTCCAAGTTGTCCTTCTTTCCAAGACCTTTAGGTATTGTGAGAAGATCTTGATATCTAGTGAAAAGTTTAGAAAGCCTTTCTAGGCTAGTAGTGTTTTATGTCAATATGTAGTCTGATTTCCTGATAATTTCATTCTTCAGCTACTTTACTGTCAAACCTTCTACCAGCAACCCTTGGAAGTATTGGGAATTAGGGAACCAAAGTGAAATGTCAAATATTCTGTGTCAGTATTTGGAAAATCCTGTGTTTGTCAGGTTGTCTGAAAGCTATGCAAAATAGGTAGACAGTACTATGCTTTAGACAAGACCATTGTTTATGCTAAAACCCCAGGGATATATTTGTGACTGTCCTTGGTAGATCTGGCTAGCTTCTGCATGGTGATTACTTATACTTTTCTCTCTTCTTTGATATTCTCCAGGTGCCCCTAGTGTCCAAGAGCTGTATCTGATATAAACTAGGTACTTTTTGGTTGCTGTCATATACTAATAGAGTACTATAGAAATTCATCATTACCTGTTTTTGTTCATATAAAATGCAGACACTGCTACCATGGCATTTGTTTCCTGCTCAGACTTTTAAAACATTGAGATTTGAGGATATTGAGCACTTGTGTGTGTGTGTGTGTATGCAATATGAATATATGCAATATGAGTACTATAAAGATTGAAAATATTTTGGTGGAGGAGGGGAACCCTGGTAGAATCCATCACTAAGTATTCTCATGTGTCTGGTTCTGTTGTCAAGTTGGATGTGAAACTTTCTGATGGCTTAGCATTTTGGTCAGAACAAGAGCAGGACAACTGCATGTATGACAAGCTTCAGAAACAAACTTCTGTGCCAGACTGTCATATTCATTGTAAGGTCAATGAATGAAGTTAAATTTACTGGTAGCAGCCTTCAGTATAGGTGGTCAGTGCTGGAACAAACTCAATCACAGCATTTGCCAGCAGATTTAAACCACTCTTGCTGCATCAACAGTTTGCTTCAAGACCCATTCAAATTGCACCCAGTCATAACACATGCTAAACAAACACAGTAGCTTATAGCTGCAGGGTTCAGTTACTTTCTTTTCAGGTCAACTTTTCCAGACCTCTGCTGCTTAGATGCCTGGCAAAGATACGAATACTCTCTAAAGCAATTTTCCAGATTTTTTTTTTTCCCTCATCCCTGGTCCCAGGTAATTGAGAAGCTCTGGAAAAGCATTAATGAGTTCAGGCTGAAGTTAAACTAAGGCTAGGAAGCACCTCATTACCAATACTGAAAGAGCACATAAAGGAAATTTGATAGCTGAATGTCAAGAAATTATTTATCAGTTAGCTTTGACGGATTTCACTTAACCTAATGTCTGCATTTCTTCATGGCTGTAACATTTGTAGCAGCTTATAGGCTTCTGGGTTAGCTGCTCCATAGTAGTGAAAGGGCTCTATGGCTTTGTCATTTGTCGTAGCAAAATTTTGGACTCTTGTGGTATGTTTTCTGGCCTGATTTCAAGATTTTAAGAATGAGGTTGCTATGTTTAGTTTTCTATTAACATCACATTATCTGTAGAATATCTTGCTCTCAAATAAACATGAATTATATTATATTCTTTGAGACAGAACAGTGTCTGATAGTTTCAACAGAACTGATATTACTGTAATGTACTATATTTTTATATTTGTAAATTAATATAATAATAATGATTAGGACTCTTTTGCAGCTTATTTTCAGAAGTAATTTAATAATATAATAGTGTAGATAGTGTTAAAGGAAGTTATGAAGTTTTGTTCCTCCATATGTCTCTTCCTTTTTTTTTACTGTCCCTCCTGTCTGTCTCAAGAAAAATTACGGGTTTTTGTTGTGGTGAGGAAGAATGGACCTCACCATCTGTACAGAAACGTAATTTATCCAGACAAAACTAGTATCAGGTTACTACCAGCAGGAACATGCTTTAGTGGCACTAACTATGCTTGAAATTTTTCAGTGTTCCATCTTCTTAAATATTTCCTCCTGTAACTGAAAAAAAGCAGCATTTCTAGCCCCACTGTGCTATGCTGTACTCTGGAGAAGGAAAAAAATATCAGGTTACTACCAGCAGGAACATGCTTTAGTGGCACTAACTATGCTTGAAATTTTTCAGTGTTCCATCTTCTTAAATATTTCCTCCTAAAAAAAAAAAAAAGCAGCATTTCTAGCCCCACTGTGCTATGCTGTAGAAGGAAAAAAAGAAGAGAAAGATTTTTGTCCTTCTTCAGTTAAAAGAAACATACCTTTTTTTTTTTTTTTTTAAAACTCCAAAACCCCTTTACAAAAACAACAGAAAAAATTT
>NW_008795909.1:587632-645436 GCF_000699145.1 Aptenodytes forsteri | reverse complement strand
CGGGGGAAAGAAAAAAAAAAGAGAAAAATTTTTTTCCTTCTTCAGTTAAAAGAAACATACCTTTTTTTTTTTTTTTTTTAACATCCCAAACTCCTTCTAAGCAACAGGCAATAGAGAGAATTTTAGCACTAGGTAGTTCCACTGCAACACCATCCTCATCTTTCTGTAGCTCATCATGTTTCTAATATACTAGGGAAAGGAGGAACTGAATCACAGATGCGTCAGAGGGAGCTTTTGGAGGCCATCTAGTCTTGTTGCCAATGGTACATCAAGTCAGCCACGGCTATGCCTAGTTAGGGGGCCTTGAAGAGGGATGGAGATTCCCCAGTCTCTCTGGGTGATCTGTTCCACTACAGCGCAGCAATTGTAATGACACAGTTTTTCCTAGTATCTCATCTGTACCTCAGATAAAATGCAGAACTACTTGCTTTCTGTTTATTTTCTTTTTCATGAGGAACGGGGGAAGATGATTGATCTTAATGAAACTGAAGTAACAGTATTTTAAGAGACTTGGTAACATATGCAAGAGTTACAGGCAGGCAGAGGAGGCAGTTCAAATACGGGATATTGAAAAGTATAGATGACCTTTTAAGGTTTGCTACAAGCCACTACTATGTCATCTATACACTTGATGTGTTATAATACATTGCCCTGAGTTATGCTGAGCTGGTTAAGTTTAGTCACCTCTATAGCAGGAATGAAGATGGATTGCCTTAGGATAAAATTCAAAGTGGTAGAACACAAAGTTCAACAGATGTACAGGTAGATCTCAAGAGGAAACAACAACATCACCAGTTGGAAATGCTGTTTTGAACAAAACAGCTTGCACAAGGGCATTAAGAATTGCAGGTATCACCTGGTATTTTGCCTTCAGGATAGTGACTGAAATGTGGAGCTTGAGTGTACTTTCACCTTCTCTTAGAACTTTTCCTTATTCACACTTCAAAGCTATACACAGAGCCAGTAATGTTTAAGATACCTTCTCTAATTTTTTTCTATCTCCCTGCCTACTTTTTGAAGCATAATTAACTTTTACAAGAAATTCCTTACTTGTATTTCTTCCTCTTCAGACCAGCAGTAGCCTGAATTTTAATGCAGTGTTGAATTTCATGTTTCTGACTTGTAAATCTTTACAACTGTTCTCCAACTGCACTGATCAATGTGATTCTTGAATATTCAAGTAAGCAGAGGTTTAAAGCTTGTAATCATTCCAATTATTCAGACAATTTGGAAATGTAAGTAAATGACTTGTTCTCTGAAGGTGCCTACTTTTTTTCCATAGACCATAGAGGCAATCTTGGGTGACCAGCTCAAATACAGGTGTCTATCAGTATGTCTAAATTTAGCTGAGATAAATCCCAGTCATTGTCTCTCTTTGAAATAATGAGCTTTTGAAGATATTTGAAAATAATATGTTTAATCAGTAATGCAGTTTTACTGCAATATACTGGAAGAAATGCATTCCACTTGGTGACAGTGGTATTTGTGAATTTCCTGTGTTTGTACATAATTAAACTTTCATATGCTAGAAATTTCCATCTCTTTAAAGCGGATGGAAGATGGAAATAACAGTTTCCTTTAAAAACATAGCATTGAGGTTTGAACACATTAAGATGTGTAAAGGTTATATCTTGAGCATGAAAAGCTACTGTTGATTTAGTTTCATCTTAAAATTTTCAGTGTAATTTCAGTTGTAAATGTTTTCTTAGCTGAAGGAAATCCAAATATACGCTAGGTGGCAGTAGGAATAAGAATATATGGCTTGCTTGGCTTGAGGGCTCCAGTCTAGCAGAAAGAACAGTGTTTAATCAAATTGAAAGCTAAATTTCTCTTGGTATGTTTGCAGAGTCTATTTCACAGCTAGCTACATCATTTTCCTAGGAAATACTTTGTGTGAGTCATTTAAAACTTCCTCTCTTAATTTTATTAATTTCTAGTTTTTTGATATAACACCAATGTCTTATGAAATGCATTATAAAAATAAAGTGAAGAGTGGGGGTTTTTTTTGAGATTGGATATACTTTGTTAAAATCAACAGAGCAATATTGGTAGGGGCATAATCATTTACTTAAAGCATATGGCTGAGAATCACATACTTAGTTGGGCCTGCTTCTTTTGTTCCTCCTCTAGTTCTCTGTCCTAAGCAGTGATCCTAATTCTTGCCTCTCACTTTCTTTAAATAATATATTTTGGTTTTGCTCCACTTCAGTCTTTAGGAATCTGTAATTCCTTACATGAAAGGTTCTGTAGAAACCTTCCTTGAAATATATTTTCTTGTGCTATGGATCGAAATGTGATAATTGTATCATCATGTTGGAAGAAGATAAAGAAAATACTTATGTATCAGTTTGCCAGGTAATTAAAGGAAAGCTTTGGAAGAGTGTTTTTGAAAACCTTTAATACGTGACAGTTCTCTCTGCCTTGCTTTTTAGTGTTCTGGTTTTTCTTTCTTATTTTTTTTAGTTAAGTTTTTCCAAATATGTTTGGTGAGATTATTTTGACAGCTAACTACATCACCTCGTCAGGAAATGTCAAGTCATTTTAAACTTTTACACTTAGCTTCATTCCATTACCTCATTAATTTTTAGTGCAATATTAAACACAAATATTTGCAAGAAGGGTTTACCTGCAGCCTTCATGGTTTTTGTGCTCTTTTCTTTAGACTCTTTGCGATTTCTGACTTGTTGCTTAACAATTTCATATATCTATATAGATAGATATATCTTTTAATATGGCCTATGACAGTTCCTGTACCCCTAGTCAGTGTTTGCAATGCCCCTCATCCTCCCCCTATCTCTGATAAAGCAGTAAGCAGAATTATATACAGAGAAGACTTTCATTCCAGCTCCAGCATGTGACACTTCCACATAAAGAGCACATTTTCTTAACTTAATCATACCATGTATTTATTTAGCAACCCCGTATCAAGAAAAGTATTTAACTCATTCTACAATATCTCTGATGTATATAACAAGGAGATATTATCTCAAAGAAGAAGTTTCAAGAGCTATTAGTAATAATACTACAGTAGCTCCTCTACATTGATAGGTGATAGGCACTTGCTGTCCCTCTTCTGCAGAGTCCTGCAGGTGCATTGTCCTCTCTTCTTTTCAGTGCCCAAATGATGCATGTCAGAAAAAGACTTTAGGCTTAGCTGCCCATAGTATGAGTGACACTCAGATAACATGTTAATTATATTTATTACAGGACTGACTGAAGGTCAGAAGCAGATGACCCTGGTTATGCTGGGCACTAAACAAATGTCAGCTCTTTAGGACAGTTGTTTGTTTAATCTAAATAGACAGGGTATGTACAGAGGGGAAAAAAGTAAAATTTGCAGTTCCTGTCTTTGTCACCTTAACTCTGATAAAGTGGTAAGCAATGCTATATGCAGAGGAGACTTTCATTAATCACGTTTCTGTAGAGAACTTTCAGATAAATAGCAAGTTATTACTTAGACCAAGTTACCTGGCTTTTGTTCTCCTTTTTCCCTTTCTTTCCTCCAAGTTCATTTGACAAAATTGGAAGAATGCAAGACTTGATCCTAATATCTACAAATTGAGGGAGAATTTTAAGTTATCAGCTCTGATAGCCCAGTAGCAGGATGGGTTTTCCTGATTGTCTTCCAGGTAGCTCATTCTTGATTGATGCAACTATAATCTAAATTAAAAGACAGAATACCTACAAAAAAGAGCTCATGGATGAAGAATGGCTTGTTGAAACTGAATCCAAGAAAGAGCTAAGCACTGCTAGTCAGAAAGGTGAACTAGCTTAAAAACAGAATTAAGATCTCCCCTTAAGGAAGGCTTGTCATCTCTGATTTCTAAGTGCTGCTAAGTGTGAGGATCACTTTCAGCTTGAATAATCAGATGACATCTGTATTTAAATGTCTCTCTACCTTCTAGCTTGCTAGCAAACTTTGTTCATCATCTTCTTCCCTGCCCCCTGCCCCTCCACCCGCATTTACTGAGGAAGATCTTACTTCTATTAGTTTTAACTTAAATTTCTGCATGTAAGTTATGGAAATCCAAATGAACTGAATGAAAAGGCTTCAGGCAGAACAAGATGCTATTGCCTGCCTTCCCTGGCTACTAATTCCAGTTTTAAGGTCACATTCTAGCTACTTAACAAATGGATCTCTGACCTAGAAGTCTGTATGCCAACATATGGACTCTAGCATCAGGGATTTTTTGCTTTTGGAAATAGCACTGAAGTTACTGAGGGAGCAACTCTGGCTGAGCCAGAGTTTTGACAGTCTTCAGGTGAAATGTCAGGCTCTTTCTCCTTGAAAAGGCAAAATAAAATGACCCTTGTATCTAAAACTTTCAGCAACTAAAATATAACCCTGTCACTAGGCAAGTGTGAGTTTTGGGGGTTTTCTTTATTTTTTTTCCACTTTCAAGTAAGATGGTTGGAATTAGTGCTGTCTCTGATAAGGCTGCTATTGGATTACTGATAAAAAGTTGAAAAGAGAAAAGTTCATTTCTCTTTACTACACCAGAGTTCTTGGTGATTTGAAAGTCATCTAGTCTTTCTGTGAATTTTCTGATTGCTGACATCAGTTCATAAAATAATAAGAGTAGTACTTTCATACATCACACTGAGAGGGCAAACTTATTAGGCTGTGATACACCTAGATGATACAATGGTAGGGAAAATACGCACGCAGGTTTTTATAGGGAGGATATTCTGATCCTTAGGTGAAACCATAAGATAAATAAAAGCAGCAGCTTTCTCAAACTTTATATTCTCTTATATTTTGTTAATGCTTCACTTTCCTGAAAGGACATTAGCAAAATATTGCTAAAGTTATAGATTAACTCCTATAACCAATAATAAGTAAGTAGTCTAACTGTGATATTGAGATGTCAAAATCGCAGATGTTGTGATGACGTATCTGATCAATCAGCCTCTGACACTACCCCAGCATAAAGAAGTTTTTCCTGTGGTTTTAGGAACAGCATCATTTGTGTTTGGCCGGTTAATTTATCACAGATTTCAGTGTTACCTCCTACCTGTTTTCCACAACAATGTTTTTTCAAGTTATTTTGACAATCAGAGTTGGCACGTAAGAAGCAAGCATGTCGACAGTCTGTCTGTTTGGTTGCAATAGATGACTTGAGGAACTTGAGTGTGAGTTGGGAACTGATTGATCTGGGCTGCTAAGTGTGTGCTCACTTTCAACTTTGGTGCTAATGATATACCCACGTCAGTAAGGCAACTCGGGCTTAGGGACTGGCTTGGTGCACACCTTCCTATGTATTGCTGAGCCAGAGTGGCTGCAACCACATTGATCCTAGCTCAAGCTGAATGGTAGTGAGACTTACAAGCTGTGGTATGAGACTGTGAGTGAGGATGTGCCCAAAGTAATCTACAACAGGCAGGGGACCAGTGTAACATAAAAAACACTGCTGCATAGTTGTCTATGGAAACCTCCACAAGTGGAGGGTTACTGCTGTCCTTGGACTGTAACAAGCTAATTGAGCATCATTGCTAGAAGGCAGTTCTCGAGTCCAGGGTTATCCAGGGCTGTACACCACTTTTGCCAGGGACAGTTCTCCTGGTGAAAGGAGGAATAGGAAAGATGGCCTACAACTGCACCCACGAGTGATAGACACTGGAACATAAAACTCAAAGGTGACTTTCAGGAGCCCTTATAGTTGTTGTGCACATGCAAAAACTTTCAAAAGTACTTGCAAGTGACAGTTACAGAGTTGGAAAGTTGTTTGAATACTTCCTATGGTTCGGTATTTCAGCAGCATCATTGGACACTGTTGATTGCATGGCTTCAGCCTTGGGCAGGTTTTGAGTTAGCTGTTCTAGTAAATCCATTTCAAACTAGTGTTTGTAACTTCAGTTTTATTGATTTGTCATACAACTGAACTTCTTAATACTTGCACCTCTTGTGGTAGGAATCCCCTGAGTTAGTTTTGGGTGATGGATTTTTATGAAGTATAAATTATATTTCTGTAATAAATGCATATCTGGATTCTCTTTCTGTATTATATGATTGCATTTTACACAGTTGGAGGGTAACATCCTACCTTTATTTTTACAAATTTTAAAGCATGTTTCCAGTCCTTAGTGAATAGTGGTGCCTTAATGTAGCAAGTGGTCCTTTTTGTTTCGGTCTTATTTCCCTTTCTCTATTGGTGCTGAAATAACAATATTCTAATGAATTTTCCACAGGTCAACCCTACCTTTGATGTGACTAATACACAAACACTTGACCCACCTGTCATAGAGATTAGCTCCTCTTCATCTTTCAGTACTCCAGTAAGTTGCCTTCGGGGTGGGGGAGAAGGTATGGCTTAAACTAACAGTTATCAGAAATGTGCTCTTTCTGCCTGTATGAATGAAATATATTTTTTAACAATTGTCGACTACTCAGAGCTCAATATCCTAACTTCTCAACTTAAGCTTTCTTTCACAGTTCCCAAGGCTAACCAGGAGATGGTGTAATAGCAAAGCTTTCATGTTATACTAGTAATTTTACCCATATACCAAGCAGAAATTCTAATTATAAGCCTATGTTAATTATATCCAAATATTACTGTTCAAATTTATGGCTTATTCTCAAACACTTTTTGTAACTCTGTCTTTATCTGCAAATAATGGGAAACCTAAAGAATAGTTGCTTCATTGATAAAATTTCAAAAGTGATGTTTTAATTTTTCTCCTTTTAAGGCATCTAGTAGTTCTCTAGGAGGAAAAAAAAAACAAGTAACACATTTTAAGACAGAATCATAGGATTGGATCCTTCTAGTGTTAGCTTTTCATGTGACATTGGTATGGCATGTGGGAGGAAAGGAAGGCAATGTTTTAACGGTAGTTTCGTAGGAGGAGAAATATGCTCTCCTGGTATGAAATCTAAAAGACGTACTGTTCTAGAATTAGGTTAAAATGAGAATTTCTCTTTTAGCTCTGAATCTGTTCCTGTGAAGGCATAAATTGTATCTTGAGCAATTTTAGTTACCATAACAAGAGTTTGTGTGGCTGAAGAGTTAATATATATATGAATAGGCAGCAGGTGTGGTTTCTGCTGTTCTATTTTGTCATGAGTGCTTTATGAAAAGGTATGTTGTGAAGATACTTTTTAAAATTCTTTAAGATCATTTATTGAAGATCGTGATACAGAGGTTGATGTCTAAGAGAAACCTTTTCTTCAAAACAAATAATCATATAATAACCTTTATTTAAGAGATGATAATTTCATATATTTTAAGGTTTAGCAGTTGTCATGTTGTGTTTTCACAACAGAAATATGGTTCTTTAAGATAACTTCTGTCAAAAGTAATCTGCAGACTTACAGAAATCTCTTTAGTAGGCTTGACAGATAGTGGATTGTGGTGGATATAATTTATTGGCTACCTATCACTTTAAAATACTGTGTTCATTACTTCCTGATCTTAATACTGATCACAGAATTCAAATGTATGGTTACACTGTAATTCTTTGTTACCTACCTATAAATCTGCCAATCATTTAATCTCCTTCATTAATTTTTTTATATGAGGGCATTGTGGTGGATATAATTTATTGGCTACCTATCACTTTAAAATACTGTGTTCATTACTTCCTGATCTTAATACTGATCACAGAATTCAAATGTATGGTTACACTGTAATTCTTTGTTACCTACCTATAAATCTGCCAATCATTTAATCTCCTTCATTAATTTTTTTGATATGAGGGCAGTTTATAAAACTTTATGCCCAGAACTCATAGTAGGAATAAGTTGACCCACTAGAGACAGCATCCTTTTTATTGCTGGCTGGCTGGCTTTACAGTCTTCATTACAAAAATGTTGCTTCAAAATTCATGTCTTTTGACTGTGTCAGTAATCACTACATTTTTTTTTTTCTCCATTATCTTGATCTCCTGTTCACCATTGATTTTCACCTTTCTGCATATCAACATTCACTATCTGCATCTTTTTTTCAGTCTAGCAACATTTCTGTATCCTTGTTACTCGGACTACAGACAACTGCTCTGTCCAACACACCACTACTGACACAAATCCAGAAACCATTTGCATGTTTTCTCTGCCACTAGCATCCTTCCTCCCCCATAGTAAGTAACACTTTCCCCAACTTTGCCAACCTATCTGGTTCTCCCTACTTTCTAATGTCAACTCATCTTTTAATGTCATTATCCTGTCCAGTGTCTGTCTGCTGCATTTACCAGCTTTTGTTGTTTGTGGAACTATCACCTGTTTCTTAATCAGGCCATCCATCCAGTCTCTTTGTGTCTTGTTTCCAAAGGGTTCTGGATGTCGGTGACTTTGACCTCTTCATCTGAAGCTGGCTCAATTTCCCTAATGTATAGAGGCCCCGTCTATAGAGGCTTCATGTGTTCTTCATAAAAATCAAAAGGGGAAGGGCAGATGCTGGATTTCTTCCCATCCCACCTTCACTGCCAGATTTGCTCTTGATACTGTTGGTCCTCACTTGAATGATACTGTGTTTATGCGTTATTTGTGTATTTTGGGTTTTTTTGTTTTTCAATCCTCCTCTAACTTGAGGTTACCAACCTCTAGTCTAATTCATCCTCCTCCACCATCCCTCTCCCTGATTCCAACCCCCCGCGTTGCTCTTTTTCTACTAGTTATCAAAGACAGTATCACTGTACACTTTTTTTCCCTTGCAAACTTGTCAAGACCCATCTAAGATGCTTATGGCTTTTTGGTTGTTCTACTGGAAGAACGCTGTTCAAATGACTAAGTCTTTGATCAGGTTGCCAGGTTAATTTACAAATGTCCTGTCTATACCTACTTATTCTTTGAAGTGTTTTGCTCTAGCTTAAGCAGTTCTTCTGCCCTTCTGATATGTGTAGAGAGGAAAAATGCACTCTGCACTCACGTATCTTTAAGGGTTATTGTTCGGTGTCTTTATCACACATATAACACAGCAGGGCCTTAAGGGTTATTTACAAAATGCCTTGGCAAGTCCCTGGACCACTGGAAGTAGCTAATCAACATACTTACTTTAATTTTTCTACTGAAGAAGAGAGATACAGCCTTTCTTGGGTCACTGTCTCAGGTATTTAAAGACCGGCTTCTCTGGGACAAGTAAGAACATTGAAGCTTTTGTAGGATCTGTGATGAGTTCTCTAAAGCTCCCTGAAATATCTTCAGGGAGATTGTAAGTCTGTACAAAACCTTGTAATGTCTTGTTGAATGGCTATAAAAATTCCTAATGGTAAGCGGGCAAACTCCCATAGATCTCAAGCTACTCCAGGAAATAGGAGAAAGTGTTCTCCCTATTGAGAATCTCTTCTTCAGCTATTGGAACTGTGTTCTGTCCTGCTGGTCATAGGAAACATGCTATTACTGCCCCTAAGATGACTTGTGGCAGAGCAAAAAGGTATTCCTTTTCTTCCCTTCTGTAAAGATTTGTTAATAAAAATAATAGAGTAGTATAGGTTGAGAGGGATGTCTGGAGTCATTTCACCTAACCAGCAAGGCCAACTTGGATCAGGTTCCTAAGGCCTTGTCCAGTTCATTTGTTAATATGTGTAAATAAATAGAGTAGTATAGGTTGAGAGGGATGTCTGGAGTCATTTCACCTAACCAGGCCAACTTGGATCAGGTTCCTAAGGCCTTGTCCAGTTTATTTGTTAATATGTTAAGGATGGAAGGATGGAGATTCCACCACCTCTCTGGGCAGCTTGCTCTAGTGTTTAGTGAAAATATTTTTTTTCATAATCTGTAGCTAGAATTTCCTATGTTCCAACATGTCTGTTGCCTCTAATTCTTTTGCGGTGGTCCTCTAATAAAGTGTCTGGCTCTGTCTTCTCTCTATCCACCCATTAGATATCTGAGCTGGCAGTAAGATCTCCCTGTATCCTTCCTTCTTAAGGCTGAACAAACCTGGTTCTCTGCCTTTTCTGGTATATCATGTGTTCCAGCCCCCTCACCATCTTGCTCGCCCTCCACTGGACTTGCTCCAGGATGTCAATGTCTGTCTTGTATTGAGAAGCCCAAAACAGGACACACAACTCCAGATAATTAAGGTGCAGCTAAGTATCACTGTCATCTGTTCTTGACAACAGTCTGCCTGGAGAAGATTTGAAAAACAAATATTTAAAAACTTAACACTCTTGATTCTTTATTGTGAATTTGAAATACATGTTTAGATATTTTCTTAGCAATTCATTTATATTTTGAGCTTTATCTGTATGAGGAAATACTGGTATTATCTCTTCCTCCCACTCATCCTCCTCTTTTCAAGGAATTTTAGTTTGTTGCTTCATCAAAGCCAACAATCCATAACAACTTCCACACTTAAAATGCCTACTTATATGTTTTTTTTAAATTTACTTGTATTTTCTTGCTTCAAAGATTAAGCCAAGATATGCAGGTATGAATGTTCTTATAGCGATTTTGCTAGAAAACACTTAAATTATTAAACTCTCTCAACTCGAAACACCCTATCTCTTCAGCTTGTGTTCTAACTTAAAGCTGTAAGGCCAGTTCTTTTTGAACATGGTGAAAAACCTGTTTTCATCTAAGTTTCACACTGATGCAACTTCCTTTGTAAACTTAGTGAAGGGAATGTGGTCATTGTGTCAGTGGAAAAACTTCAGTGTGATCTTCAATATGGAGCTGCTTTCTTTTGGACTAAAATTACAAAAGCATTAAGAATTCCTGTCTGTGTATTATTATTGTCAGGAAAATAACTTTGAATTTGATGATTCATTTATTCAGTTCTCCTGTGTGTCACTGAAACCAGTATAAGAACAAGCTATATATGCTTAACTAACTGGTATTTGTGTAATGCCCTGACTTTTCCAATGGTAAGAGCCTTCATATGTTGCAGTTATTAGAAATGAGGTGTGTTCCAGCCTTTTACACTCTGAAAATGTTCACTGAATTGGGGTCAAGGTTTGGGGGCTGGGGGTGGTGTTTCTTTCTCCTTTCTATAACATTGATGACTCTGAAAGCATTACTGCCTCTCTCCCACCCCTTCTTCTCTGTGTGTCAAGCAGCTTAATATTGCCTTTGTTTTCTGAACTATTGAAAAGGAAAAATTGGAAGTCTTGTTTTCCTTTGGGACTATTTCCTCCTGTTTCATCCTCTGATTTTACTTTTAGTTTTGAGGGAGGATGGGCTTTTTCAAGTCTGGAAGGCAATACATGGGTAATCTCTGGTCCCTGATAAGCTGTTGGGAACAAGGGAAAGTTGATGTCTTGGTAGTTTTTACTGACAGCAGCAGGAAATCACTGTAGAGGCTCTCTAATGTTCCATCCCCTGACCTTGCTCATGTAAACAGGATTTGGAGGAAGCAAAGCAATGTACTGTAATCTGCAAGTCAGAATGTCTGTGCTGGCTGGGAGATGTTTGCTGTTCTTTCTCTTCCAGTGCTAGTTAACACTGAAAACAAGACATGTTTATTGTTCATTTACAGTACGATTTCTACAAAGTTAAGACTGGATTAATTATTGGACGGGGAAAGATAAGGATTGTTCCTGTTTGGAGCAAAAGGAACATACTATATTTTAAAGTAGAAAGTGATCAAATAAATTTCCCCTCACCCCCAACTTGTACAGTATGTGAAAGCAAATAAGAGCATGTGCAACTTTTATTCCTCAAGGTAAGACATTGTTAGTTTATCTGTACTGCATTTGTAGTAGGTGTCTTGATGCAAAAAGTGGAAGTATCTGTACTCTCAATTTATCCTATACACATTGCTTCCCCAGTATGTATTTCAAGGTTTAGGTATTTTTGACCCAATTTTTTCTGCCTTTATTTTGAGTACATCCAAAAAAAAAAAAAAACCCAACCTAAAAACCACCCCATATATTTTGCAAAGACAGCAATTATGAATGCAAAATTTGTATCTATTCTTCCATCTCTGTGTACATGAAGGCTTACACAACTATTCTTCCTCACGGAAAATTATTTTGAAAAGGTCTTGGTTTTTTTAGTTCCTTCCAAAAAAAAAAAAAAACCCAACCTAAAAACCACCCCATATATTTTGCAAAGACAGCAATTATGAATGCAAAATTTGTATCTATTCTTCCATCTCTGTGTACATGAAGGCTTACACAACTATTCTTCCTCACGGAAAATTATTTTGAAAAGGTCTTGGAGTAATGTCTCTTCCTCGCATGGCTTAACAGAACTCCAGAATCCTGTAGAAGAGGATGACAAAAGAAATTTTATCTTAAAAGCTAAAAACACTGCGTATTTTCCTTACCATGCAACTTCAAATTTATTCTGACTTACATCCTTTCCTGGCTCCAGGCTTACATGGAAATAAACACCAACTGTCTTCAGTGAGGTTAAGGGGAGGGGAAAAGGAAGAAAGGAAAGAATAGGAATTTTACACACAGATCATCTCCTCTGGGGCCCAAGTCCAATTCAGAAGGGAACAGCCAGTAGAGCAAAACCCATATGGCACTTCACTGTGCACAGTGGTTGCCCTTGCTGCTTATTATAGTTCATCCGAAAGCACAACAGCTTTCTGTAGTTCATGAATATCAAGTTCTCTTGGGACCTTGGACATTTAGCCTTTCACTTAAACTCTGATCATTGCATGATATTCATAAATTTTTCTCTACCAAAGGACAGTTCTGGCCTTATCCCTTTGAAAGGAAGACTGGAATCGTTGTCCTCTAAGAAAAAGAGAAAAATGTCCTGCTTGTGTTCCTTGTCCAAAACTCAGCTGCCAATTAGACTGAGCTCTGTATTGAGGAGTGAATCCACCAGTAGACGGGTTTTGATAAAAATTGACAGTTCTCAGCCTCTCCCATCACCTTACCTTCCTTGCTCCCAGACAGAAATAAGAAAGGCCACTCCCTGAATAGCTATGGATTTTTTTCATAAACTGCCATTCTTCTCATTACCAGTACACGTATATTTGAACGAACTGCCAACTCCATGATCTGAACTCCAAATCACAAACATGGAATGAAATTAGGGAACAATGTGAAGAGATCCTGTTTATCCAAAGTTTTGAGGTAAAACTGCCTGCACCTTTTCCACAGATGAGCATACCAAAAGTTCTCAAACAGGCTCTGAATCTCTGATGCTAGGTCTTATAAAAACATACAATAAATGCTGTAAATAGAGGAACTCAGAAGTGTTCCATGCGGCAGAATAAAAATAAGAATTTGTAAACTCCGCTCTTGTGTCTTTGCAAATGAATCCTTCTCTGTCCAATCTTGCTCTTTGACAAGCAATTTTTAGTGTCATCTTGGCTTACGGCACATTTCAGACAGACCTTTCTATTCTTTGCATGCTATGCAGGTGCAGTGTGTGGGGCTGGGGGGGAAGAGGATAGGCTGCCTTCTCCCCACAGCTCTGCAGCTGAACATGTTCAGCTGCTCTCAGGGAAGGAAAGTCTTCCATCCTTCCCAAAGGCTACACCTAATATATCTGGAACAACCATGAGGCAGTAGAGACAGACTTTTCTGTTGCCCAGCTAGGGGCCTTCCAAAGAAGGTATGGTGTATACAAACAAAATGGCTCATCTTCTGTCACAAGTACGAAAAGGATGAAGCATTTGGCATATTGAACAGTGAATTTCTAAACTTGCATTTTGAGCCTCTGTAGAGGCGCAGGCATGTTTAAAAAGATTTGTGTACTTAGTCTTAAAAGCAACATGCTTTGATACCACTAGCATCAAATAACACTTAAAGGTCAGATACATGAAAGGAACTCAACTTTTGTAATAAAAGAAGAATATGATCCAAATGGCCCTTGCGTTTTGCAGTGATGCTATTCTAACCCAGCATGTAACTGCTGGTTTACAAGGAGAGAACAGGAAATGTGTTGTGCAGCTACATAATTAGATAATAATACATGTCTTGATGTTCCTTAATGGGCTTCATTATATTCTTTGAGTGAACTGGAGCTTGAGAGAAAGTCAAGTTTTCATTGGAGACAGAATTCTGAATTTGGGCACTAGAGAGTGCAAGAATATAATATTTCCTATACTATTTTTAGCCTGCTTTCCTGAGGAAATGTACGTTATGAGATTGTACTTTATTTGTCTGTCTCTCTTATCTCCCTAATAATTTTTGAATCAAATAGTTGGTGTGGTTTTTTTTTTAACCAAGTTTGGAAATAAGCAGTTAGTAGAATAAGGAAACATATTAGTGCTGTCACTAAAGAAAAAGCCAGTGAGATGTGACACTGAATTTACTGATACTGAACTAGGCATGGACTAGCTACTGCTGACCTGCCCTGTAAGAGTGTCACAGCACATATGGAGGGAGCCTGAGTTACTATAGGACAGGAAGCTCAGGAGAGGAACCTAGCAGGAAAAAAAAAAATCTACCCACCCACCCACCACCACCCCCGGCCATATAAAAGATTAAGCTTCAATATTTAGCTTCCTCACAAGGCAGTTTGTTTAATTATGTTGCCTTTGCCCGTAATGACACTACTAACAGATGCTGTTGCTGGACTGTTAGTACTGTTTTGTAAGATAACTGACTTGCTATAGATGACTTTTAGAACTGGCAATATTTTACTTTATATAGGGTCTTACTCATGGCAACAGTGCAATGCTTCAGGAATGCTTTTCAAGTTGATCCACGTCTGTATATTGTTCCTTTAACAAATCAGCACATTTCTGGGAACTAGAGGGATGGAAGTTCCAGGTATTATTTCTGTTTCAACTTCCTGAGATACTGTACTTGTACGCTCTGACCTTGTCTGCCCAAGCAGTGTTTTCTCCCGCTTCGGCTGGGAATCTAAGCTGTATTCACAGTTCTCACAGCTGATTCTGCAGCATGCAGAAAATGCCCAACAGCTATCAGCCCACACATCCAATAACAACTGGTTCCTTCCTCTTCCTGGGGAAGAGTAACATCCTCTGAGAAGAAGCTCCCCTGAGGAATGCAGGAACAGCAGCAAGCCTTTCACACAGGAAATTACTACTATAGCACTTGTAGAAAAGTGTTTCTGTCACTTGGATTGTCAGTCTGTAATGAGCTTCCTGCTGACCTAGATGATGATTTACTACTGATCTAAATGCCATTTGTGAGTCATTTAGCTTAATGGAAGTTAATGAAGTTAGCATTCAGTAGCTCTGTTACCCTGTAAACACCTGTTTTAATTTTTTTCATGCAGCAGCACAAGTTAAGTTTTGAACTTCTTAGTATTCGCAGGACTTTAATTCTGAGATTGCACATTTTCTGGGACTGAGAAACAAGGGAATGTTTAGCTTAGTTCATAGTGCATGACTCTTAGAGAAGGTTGCAAGGTTTCATTTTTGTTTATCTTAAGTTGGATAATAAAGCTGAGCTACAGATCAAGCATGTCAGAAAAGATGCTAAAGCTAAAATAGTGCCCTTGAATTACCATTTGTTCTTAAAAACTACTGGAGTCTAAGTTTAGCGCAGCATGCTTGCAACTGTGGTAGAACCTTGAATATAAAATGAAATAGATATATATAACTAATATGTTATTTGAAATGGTTAATGCAAGTTTGTTATAAAAGCAAACACTTTAATACTGTTTAAATCTTTTCTTATTTTTCCTAAATGACAGTGCTTGAACAAGTGCTAGCAAATTCTATTTATCACTTAGATTATCAATTAGATTATTAGTGATATCTAAACCCAGAGGGTGCTTTCTGCCTAAAAGCTTGTTCGAGTGTTCTCCAAATATATCAATTGTTCTAACACAACACACCTCTCCTTGCAAACCTTGCTGCATTACTATCTAGTTTGCTGTAAGAGATGTAGTTACTTGCTTCATGTGAGATAATGGAAACACTGAGTCAGATCCAAAAATTATATAGGATCCTTAAAACGAGACTAAGACTCTTCAAATAAAATTCAGCACCGAGGGCAAAAATGTTCCTTCATCAGATAGGTATTTGATATAGAAAAACTCTGAAAGCATCTTGGCTCGTATCTTCCACCAAAATAGTTTTAGGGTCAGAAATTAGGTAGGACAATGCTAACGGATGATTTCACAGTCATTTCAGCTTAATGACTGTTTTTGTCTGGTTAATTCCATCCAAGTCAATTCCCTGATCTGCTCAGCTATCCAAACACTAATACCAGCACAAAGGAAATAATGAGAAAAAATTATCTGGAGATTAAGTAGGAGATTAGTGCTGGCTGTAACCTAACTGCGGTTGACTGATGTCCATGGACCCATGTATCCAATGTGATCATGCTATAACATATACAGGTGTGTTACATGCATGACATCTGAACATCATCTTTCTTAAGATGCAATGGAAAAATACGAGCAAAGGAGGTGGTAGTAATGGCTTCCTTTTGTTCAGGCAGTAGGTGTGTTGGATTCAGTTATTTTTTCAGCCTAAGAGGATTCAGTTTGCTTTCTTCTGTCTGCATGGCTGTAACCTAAAAAGCAGGTAACCGAGACAGAGGCTGAATGGAAGCAGCTCCATCCCTCATGTTTGAATTTGAAGCACTGCAAAGTAAAAGCTGAAAGTATATGGCATCAGAGGAAAGCAAGTGAGAAGCAGTCCATGGTTAGTCTTTAGGGTGTTCTTCTGGAAGAGAAACAGTGGATTCCATTGCCCTTATGCATTTTGCAATAAGTACGGGGAAAAAAAAAAAAAAAAGAAAAAAGTAGGAGCTCTGTGACTGACACCATAAGTGAAGATACTTTCACTGTTCTGAAAAGCTGTACCTTTTTTTTTTTTTAATTTATTTTTTATTTAATCCCCTCACAGTATGGTACTCTGGTTGTACCAGCTTGGGTTGGTGCGAGGGAGGAAGGGATAAATAGATGCTGTGCCCTGGTATGTTCTAACTGCGTGGAGATTGTACTTCCTGAATGCCAAGATGTCAGTTCCACACTGCACATCAGATACCTGAAGCGTAGGCATTGCAATGCAACTCCGAGTTGACTATTGCAGTATTTTTATTGTAGAGGAAGACCCCTTTCTTGACATAGAGATTTAAGAGAATTAATTATTTTGTCCTTAACCTATTCTTAGATAAATCAGTATCAAATGTTCGTTACTGAAAAGATTACTCTTCTAAGCTGTGATTCATTTTTAGAAGTGTCTCCTCATTTCTTGCACATCTCTTCGGACAGGAATTCTGTGTCCTTACTTCCAATTTTTGCCAGTATAGTGTTACAGTGCAATACTACCTCTTGCTCAGTACTTTCAGCTGGTTATAACTACATGTAAGAAGTTACTGTAATTCTTCACTCAATAAACTGATCACATCAAAGTTTTATCATTTCACTCAGTTATATATTATGTCATTGTAATTCTTTTCAACACCTCTGCTTTCTGTAGCGTATTACTCTAGAGTGTCTTCATCTCTGAGATCTTACACGTGTACATAAGGTTGCACTTGGACAGCTGAATGAAGTCAGATTGCCAAGTACCCCTGACTATTTTAGTGTTTCTAATATGCCTTTTTTTGTCATCTGTAAACTTGATCTTCCAGAATGCTTGTACATTTTGCATTGGACTGAAACAAGAACAGATTTCAGTGGAATTACTAAAACCAACATAATTCTATAGTAACCTTCTGATTTAACTGTTTTTGAAGAAACACTAGCTAGATAATTGACTTCATACTGCATTACAACCTAAAATGTGTTAATTAAAATTGTAGCGTGCATATTACGGACTTAAAAAAAAAAAAGTACTTTTATCAGGAACAGTTTGACTAAATATTTCACTGGAGAGGTCTTCAGTTTGACAAACCATTTCTTTTCTTTCTCAACCCATATTGAATTGCTTGACATTATGCCTTTAAATCTTTGCTATGTATGTCTTAAATCAACTTTTCAGTGTTTTTCCCTGACACAATTCTCAAGCTGACTGTGACCTGTGACCACACAGTTGTCCTGTTTATCCTTTCTAACTACTGATGGAATGTCAGCTTCCCCACTCCCCTGGTATTTCTCCGTTATTCCAGGATATATTGAAAATCAACATCATTACCTTACTTGTTAAGTTATTTCAAAACCATTGAGTTCAAACTATGTAACCCAGGATTTAAAAATATTTACATACAGTGTAAATTGTGTAACAGTCTTTTTTGCTACGGTTGGAATAGAAAGTATTTTGCCAGAGATACAATTACAGCATTTATTATCTTCTGAAATGGAAGATAAAAAATACTTCATTAACCCCTGTAAAAAAATTCTGCATCACTCTTTAACACCTCTAGCTAATAAGTATGCCATTGCTAGGACTTTTTTTGTTCCTGATATTTGTAAAGTACAAATAATCCTTGAGTGACAGATATTATGTAGCCTAGCTTCCTACAAATCTGTGTTTCATAGCTGACTGTAAAGTTTTATTTGAAGCTTTTCCCTTGTTTTGAGGTAATTATAAGTTCTGTTTCTCTCATATGCATTCTCTGGTCTCCAATAATGTGTAAACTTATGCTAAAGCCTTTCTCCCAGTGGGAGTACTTACTGATTTCTGTCCTTTAGCTGGCAACCTATTCTCAGGAAACTTATATGAAATCAGCTCCCTCTAGGATATCTCTTCCTCCGTCAGACCCTCTTAAATCTGCAACAAGTTCAAAACTTAAAAGTGAGGTGTGAGGACAAGCAGACGGAAATGATAGTCTCAGCATTGTTTCCTTAGGAAAGTGGGCTAAAATGTCCTTTTTATTTTTCCTAATTCTAATGGCTATAGAGTTTTTGCTGAAGCCTTCAATTATCTTGATCAGCTGTGTTTCATCACTTCTAATTTATGGTAATTTGTATTATTCTGCCTTTTACGGTTGTAAAAAGCAACAATATATTTTTTTCTGTGAAGACTCTAAATCCCCAACAGGAATTTGGCATTTAGGACTGAAATGCCAGCTGTTGATCTGGGATTATGTTGCCAACTGCTTTTGTTTTTATTGTCATTTTAACATCAAGTATGGAGTGTGGCACACAGTAGGGGTATGCCTTCTTCCATATTCCACTGAGTGTGGCATCTCCATAACTTGACTAGACCACTACCTGTCATAACTGATACCATACAATTGATTACATGTTGTTTAGCTCTTCTATGCAGTTGCAAGCACACAGTCAGCCTTAATCAATGAAATTAATAAAGGGGACATAACAATATGATACTCTGTTTTACGTGCCTTTTAGCATAGTTGTGTTTATATTTCTTATCTGTACCCCAGTGGATAGTATTTAATGCAGTTTTTCATTAATGCTAATTTAGTGAAGTATTTAAATGTTATTTATATCTTTACATATCTTTCTTTCAATTCAGTTATATCCCTAATCCAACTCTAACCCGTACAACCAAACTACTTAGAGAAATGTGCTTTACTTTCAAAGAAAGTGCCACATGGCCATGAGCACAAGAGAGCGCAAGCACATTTCAGAATCTGAGCTGCTGTTCTTAGCAGGAGTATCTTATATGTAAGTGTTACGCACTCAACGTGATTGATCTCTAGAAAAGATTTGTGTTAATGTTGTCCATTATTATTATTAGAAATTATTTTCCTTAAGTTGCAGGGATATAGATGACAAGGAGTGCCAGTGATGCTGTGTTTTCATTAGAGTATGGGAAATGAAACATCCTCTTGTACCTTGCATGGACACACAGTTCCATAAATTCTTGCTGTCACCAGGCTGCTGCTGGTGATAATAAAATACCAAACTAATCTTCCTTTCAGAAGTTTTAAAAGATCATAGTATTAGTACAAATAAGGGAGTTTTTTCTGAAAACAGAAAAGTTGTAGAGACTGCAACTTATTCATCATTACAAAGCAAGAGGGCTTTAATTTGAATCCGTGGTGATTCTTAACAAAATTTTTGTTCTGTTGCTCGCTAAAGCATCAGAGCTCAATGCCAAAGAAATGGCAAGTGGGAATAGAATAAAAGTTTCCAGTTTCTCTTTGTCCTGGTCTAACCAGAGGACCAGATTTCCAGAACAGACATGCACTAGTTTACTGAGATATAATGACACGAGCAAGTTCTACCCTTGTGCTTCAGCTCCAAGTTGTACATGTACTGTGGCTTTCAGACCTACTTGTGGAATATACTGACGCTCCTGTTTTGGCTGTCAGTGTGATTAGTCACGTTCAAAGGATGTTCCTTTATACCAAAAAGAAACAGTTGATGATGTAGATTCTTTTTTTTTTTTTTTTGTCAGGACTTTGATACAGCATTATACAAGAGTATACTGAATTGTGTAGACCTATATAGAGACAATTGATATTGAATGTTGTTTTAGACTGTGGTGGTTCTGATCTGGATGTCACTAACACAAATATAATTCCAAAACACTTTTTGTATGCTAGAGCAATAGGAAGGTGAGCAAGTTAAACAATGAATTAGTATATATAATTTTGTTGTCATATTTTTTCCCATTTTGGACACAGAGAGAATACTAATGTTAATCAGTGTTTTAAGTTTGGCCGTTCAAAACAAACAAAAAAAACCCAAACACACCACAAGTGCTAGTAGTGTAGCAGCAAACGTAATTAAATATGGAATGTGTGCAGAAGAATTGCATGGGTGTTTAACAAATTAATTTAAACCTGGGTGGATGTATGAATAAAATAACACACTGTGACCGGTGGAACTTACTATTTACCTTCAAATGGTAAACCCTTTATTTAGTGTTTTCCATTTATTTTCCTAATATATATACACACACAGTTTTAAAGCTTTGCATGTTATAGGGGACAGAGCTGTAGTTTATTTCTATTCTAAGGTAATATGAGTTTGGAAGGTGTTTTATACAAGTGTGTGTGTATGCATATATATATGGAATATATCTGTGTGTACATATATACACACACCCCTAGGAAAAATGTTATATATATAAAATACATATATAAAAGTATATATAGCCTTTTATATATATCCTTATATTCTAAGGAGATATTTCTTTGTGTATGTATTTTTTTACTGCCCTATGTGATGTTATGCTATTTCTTTGAAAAATCATAAATTACATTATTATTTTCTACTTATATACATTAAATGGAGGGATGTGCCAATCCACAGGGAGCCTGTTCTTCAGAACCTCTTCTGTGCAAAAGATGCTACACCTTGCTGAATGAAGGAGTAAGCATTGGTCTTGTTTCTTGTGAGTTGTGTATCTGCTTGTAGTACCTCAGCTTTTCTGGTCACATAAGCATCATGACAGAGAATGGAAACTGTAAGTGGAGTTTTCTCCTGTACCAGGAAGGAGTAATAAGGTGTGACAGCGATTGAATCTGGAACACGAAGTTGTGAATTGTCGTGGATGCTAGACCAGGTTGCTTCCCTTCTGCTGTGTTCGCCAACTGCCTCTCTGCAGCTCGGTGGCAAAGGAACCCTATAAGAATCATGAGGCAGAGCTTCCTCAGGTTGTTGGCCTCATAGCATTTCACTGCGGAGAGAGGCAGGAGTTTGTACTAGATTTTTTTTTTTTTTTTCCCCCTCTTCTTTTGAGTTGACAGGGAGGAAAAGCTGACTGCAAAGTAGCCAGCCGTATCACGTCACTAATAACATGAATCAGGATCTTAATCCATAAGACATTCTCACACAAAGAACTGAGGAAAAAGGGGGCTTTCTCCCAGCATAATTTGCAGAAGTGGAGAACAAACCCCTAAATTTTAGCTGACTACTTTTGTTATTTATTTACCCATATTTATTTTAACAAAAGTCAGCAGGACTGTGGATGTGACCATTGTGATATTCAGAGCATCTGTTGAGGCAGAAGTGGGAAGATTTTACGCTTTTACTTGGCTAGAACATAATCTGTATAAATTAAGTTTTGTCCATATTTATGCTTTTTTTAAATTTATGACTACTTATTTATTTTAAAGAAATTCACCGTGGGAGATGTTGTCAGTTCCAACATAAGAGATTGCTCAATGAGAATGGTATAGATGCAAACTCCTTCTCGTACCTGAGGACCAGATTCAGTGATCCAGACCTCTTCTAGTAGTATGTTCCTGTGAAATTTAAGAATAACAAATGTTCTTGGAATTATAACTCACTGAGTCGGTCACCATCCCTACCCTTCCCCCAGCCCCAACCACCCAAATTCAGTCAGAGTGGTGTTGCCATTTATCCCATGCTGACAGTTAGTCACCTCCAATGGTTTGTTAATTTTTGTCACTTTAGGTAGGAAGAAATTGGCTAAAATACAAATACCAAGTGTCAAATAGCGAGAAGATAAATCTTTAGAGCCTGGTAGCTAATGAATTTCTTGAGCAATGAAACCCACTCTCTCAGCTTATCACAGAGAGGTTTTAGAGAGGTTTTTTTTTTTTTTTTTTAATTGAATTCTGATTTTAATGAACTGGCAGAACTGCAGAACATATTCTTAAATCAGTAAGGTGTTTATTTTGATTTCCTCAAAGTTCCAACTGTCACAGCCCAACAGTGGGAGAAAATTATGAAGCATTTCAAAATAAAGCTATTACTGGCAACCTTAATGCTTTAACTGTAATTTTTATCGTTGTTGAATTCCTTTTTTTAATACAGCCAAGCAGAACCTATCTACCTACCAATCTTATGTGCCAACACATTTAACATTTTAATTGGTGCTGAACAATGTGTGTATTTTGACAGAAGTTTGTAATAGAACACTAATTAAAATAAATGATTTTTCAAGAGTATAACAGGCATGTCAGACCACTCCAAAGTTAACGTTTCTTGGATATTTGTATGCAATTCTCAAATATCTCAGTTTCTGCAGTTCCCTAATTTGATTCCTATCACAGTAAATTGTAAAACTCAACTGACTTAAGTACAAAGTTATGCTAGTGCTGCTAAAGCAATTTTTGAAAATCCCACCTCTGAACTAAGCTCAGCAGCGCTGAGGATTGGTTTCACCTGGACAAATTGGACAGCTTGTCCAAACCTTCAGCGTATTACTGAGCACTGGAATAGCTCAGTGTAGACTTTTGCTTCTTTTTCCAGGTATTAAATGAAACAGAACAAAAACACATAAATTTGACTTTTCAAGGAAAATTTTGAAGCTTCGTTTTATCCTTATGGGAGTTTTCTTTGACACTCTTTAGTTAAAGTGTTTGATGCCCTTGTTAAACCTTTCTTCATCATGCATTATAGGTGTAACATTTTATTAACAAAAGCCTTGGTCAAATGCTGAGGAACAGTGTTCCTCTATTACATAGTAAAATATTTTTTTCCTGGCTATAGTCAGGGGAAATGTTGGGCATCTTTCCCCCGCCCCCCTAATAGCATCTGGCTCTTTGGCAAAGTCTTCAAGCAATTGTGCTGGCCCTGTTGGATTTAACTTTGGACTCTACCATGCTGGATTGCTAACTCAGTTTCTAATGCTTTTTACTCCTTGACATTTTCTTGTGAATAATTTGAATTGGAGGAGATTGTTTGCTCCATAGAAGTAGGAGTAAAAACCCAATGGTACTGTCGATAGCCACCCGGTCAAGTGGTATATCCTCCTGCTGTTACCCCTGCTCTGAAGGGAAGTCGGAGCTGCCATATCTCAGCTAACAAGAGAAGATTTCTCTGTAAAGTCTTTGTGTGGACAACCTGCACCTCCTAGCATCCCCTAACACGAGGCAAGTTAGGTTTGTCTATGCAACAAAGTTTTGTTGACAGGAGTTATGTTGGTATGAAGAACCAAAAAAACCCAATTCATACCATAGCACTGACACTGTTATCCTGACAAAAAACATTTGTACAGGTGCAGCTGTGCCAACAGAAAGGAGCTTCTGTTGGCTTCGCCTAGAACCTTGAAAGAAGGTTGCGTGTAGGTATGTATATGGGTATATACTTATGTACGGGCTGGCAAAAAGATCTTACGTGCCCCTTCTACAGCAGGGGACTCTGCTAATGTAGTATGTGTATGTGCGTGAAAGGAGGCTCTGCAGCAGACAGCTCTACACTGGTTCTCCTGTGCAGCAGCCTCCCACCTCCCCCAGACCCCTGGTCTGTGGAGGCTGGAGCACAGGGACTGCAGCTCTTCTCAGCTTTCTGCAGGGTTTAGGAGGCGGTTACTCACGTCCTTCAATCCTTCTCCTTGTCCTGGCAGAGTCTGTCTTTTCGGGGTTTTGTCTTCAGTAATTTTTTGTTCATTCTTATTGAGAGGTGGGGTTGAAGACAGAAGTATGTTCCTTTAGCTCCTCTCATTTACATGCAGTGTAATTTGATCAAGATTAGTTTTGCCCCAGCAGGTTTAAGTATAAGAGGCGCTTATCTAAGCGAAGTCAATTATATATTGCCAAGTATATGATTTAGTTTGAAAAATTAAACTTAAGAAAAATGGCTTTAGTTTGGTTTTCCTAGAAGTAAACATGCCTTCAAGAATGAGAAATTCCTTTGGGTTTGTTGAATGATCTCTTTTCATTGTAAATTAATTTTGAACAATACCAATGAATATACTAGGTGACTTTGCCAGCCATTTGAACGAGATAGATGAAGTGCGAGCCCTTATATGTATTTTAAGACTCTGCACAATAAATCATACTGTTACCAGCTATTGTTTCTTTGTAAAGTTCAGTTAGACTTATTTAGCTAGCTATTGGCCTAAAGCAGAGACTTTCAGTCACTTTCTCAAGTATGGGGAAGAGGACAGAAAGAAGTCATGAGCAGGCAATCCAGAAGAACAGCTGCCATTTCTCTGAGTAGATGTGTTCCTGGTGAGGATGCTGTGCTCTCACTCACACTCTGAAGTAAACCTGCCTCCTTCCTTCCATGTATTTGATGCCCTCTGTGAACCTCCGCAGTCTGCTACTTGGAGTATAGAGAGTTTGCCCACATGCTAGGAAAGCCCTAGGGTTTTTTACTTCTGTTTTTATTCATTAGCATTTGTAGTATCAAGTATAGCAGAATATTTTATTCATAGTATTAGAAAGGAGGCCTTGTCCATATAGGGTTATTCATGTGCTGTCATTATTTCATTTCTAGTATCTATTTCATTATGTTTCCAGTTTCTGTTACAAATATTCCTCCCACCCTCCTTCGGCTTTTCCCTGCCCTAGTATGGACAAGAAGTTCAAGCAGAGTATGTAATATAATTTTTATTTGGACTCTCTATGGGTAAAAAGAAGTCATCGCTTGAAACTTTAGCATTGATTTTAGCTATAAGATGTTCCCTTGGATGTGCACACATGCAGTCCAAAGTAATTTGCCTAAATTAAAATTGGCTACTTTATTTTGTAATTGTGAATAGTGGGAATGTTTCTATGGTTTCATGTTATCTGTCCTCAGCTTTACAAAGCCTCTTGCTGAAGCTGAAGAGATATTGGAGATCATTTATTACCTTCCTTTACCTTTATTCCATAGGGTACATATTGTTATTTTTAGTGCCTGTGGTGCAAGTATTTTTATAAATTATGGAAGTGTTTGAATATGGTCTTCCTGAACTGTTATATTTAGAATTGACTTCCTGGCAGGGAAATTCTCACCTTTGGAAATCGAACCTCTAATGATTTCTGTCTAGTTTGTGTGGGATGTTCATGACATTTATTTTTTTATTTATTAACTTTTCAGCAGTATTGCTTGTTTTGTGGGGGGAAATCCTCAGTTTTCTCTAAATGCTTTAAACATAGTGGTTTGATTAGAACGTGTTTGAGGGGGTTGTGGGTTTTTTCTTCCTTTACAAGCTGTATAGCTACTGTATTTAGGTACTGTATTTCATTTTAAGGGTTAGGTTTATCTAAATCCAGTGGAAACAGAGCAATGCTATTCAGCTTTTGTGGATCCCTTTACTGAGTCAGACTCTGACTGTCAGGGAACTATTGATATTAGAAATTAATTTCTAACATTGATGTTTACATCAATGAGCAAACTAAAAAAATATAATTTTTTATCTGTTTTTAAGTAAAGCTGATGATCTAAGAGTTTAGAAGAATATTTCAGAAATATGACTTGTTTCTAACTGGATGCACTCAAATATTTGTGGACTTCTATGAGTTTCTTATTGGGGAAATATAATTAATTTTTATATTTCTTGGAGAAAACAAGGCTTATTTTTGGTTCTTTTTCTGTGTTCTCTTGACATGAATGGAATATGGAGAAAATTTTTTGTTCTGTACTAGATTCTGTACATGTGGAATTGCAAAATACTTAGTGCATTGAATGTGCACTGTTTTACAGTGTTTTCTCAGACCATCAGCATCAATCTGGGAAAAAGCTGACATAACAAAACCACATAGCAAGTTTTTCATTATGTGTGTGAAAGAACGCTTGTAAAGTATGATACAATTTCTTTACATAAAACTATCTATTCAGGATATCTTGAGATGTGCCTGTGAACAGAAGAGTTTATTATTTCATGCCATCACAGCAATGCTAAATTTGACATAGCTGTAATCCTGATAAAAATAAATAAATCTGATTAATCAGGCCAGAGATGTAAGTGCATCAGGATTTCAGTTAATTTTGTACTGATATTTAAAAAAAAAAAAAAAGTTAGCAACTAGTTTTCATTGTACTGTACTGGCCTCGTGACCTCTATAGACTCAGTTAGCTTCAGGCTGAATTTGTTGTTTTCAAGATTTAAGAAGGTGCTATTCCATTGTAGGTGAAAATGCCTGTTTTGCTAAGGAATACAGTCTGATAGTCTGGCTTGGTTTGTCGGCTGTGAGTTTGTATCCTGATACCACTACTCACGGTCAGGTTCTAAACTGAAGGATGTGCTACCTTCAGTGATGATGCCTGTGCCAGAGAGGAGACCGAATATTTCATTGTCAGATTGGATGAGGTGCACTTACATTAAGTGTTTTCAATTTTTGGTTTTAGCTTGGACATTGTTTTAAGAGCTAGAGAAGACTGAGAAGCATAAGAAGCCATGAAAGACTTTGAATTAAGTGTGAAATTCTGTGTTACGAGTTGTTCTGAAAGAGGTCTGCTCAAGCTAGAAATGCTTGGTAGAACTTTTTTTTAGATGTGCTGCAGAGTTTATCTGTATTTTACTGCTTGAATGCAAAACTTCAATTAAAGTTTACAAATAAATTATACCAGAACTACCTCATCAGATAGCCAGGGGCAGAAAGCTGCAGTTTGGCACATGGCAGGTTTTTGCTGCACTGATTCATGTGCGTGTGAGAGGAGAGGAAAGGAAATGAAGGGTGCTGTCATCAGCTGAAACTACAGGGAAGTTCTCTGCAGTAGAAACTGATAAAACAGATTGTGATTTAACATACTTAGTGTTAGCCTAATAGATCAGAGAGCTCTGTTTTATTGACTGAAAAAAAAAAATTCAAAGCAATAGAAGCAATCTGTGAATAATTATGGCCTACGAAAAAAACAGAGAAAAAACCATCTCCCGAACGGTTCAATGTAGCATATCCACAGTGAACCATTTTCATTCGAGGGGAGGTTCACAAGATGGAGGAAAAAGCAGTGATAATGATAGTACTGTTACTTCTCCTGAGAAACTTCCAATAATTTCAAATAACCAAAAAACACGTGAAATTAAGGTCTGGTAAGATGGGAGACTAATCTGTTATGCCTTAGCTCTTTGGTCTGTTTGAGTTTAGTGCCCTACTTATGACTAATTGTTTGTAGTTGTTTTAATCACAGTATCAGAAATGTTTTAGTATTAGTAGGCAAATGTACCATGTGTTCAAAATTTAAAGGATTATTTTTAAAAAGCAGACCATGCCAATTTTGGTGATTCATTAGGAAGCTTACCAATGTCACTTTTTCATATAAGCCCATCTTAATTATAAGATCATTAAGATATTCATTTGGAAGCTGTTGTCTATATTTTCTGAATTCGAAGCTCTTAGAAGATTGAATACTAATGATTTTCAATTGAGTGACAGAGACTTGTATTTTTTCATATTTTTTTCCTTGAGGGAATTTTTTTTTCTCTAAAACTGCTTAGGCATCTTTATATACGGATGCATTTTACTCAGATTCTATCCTGATACATCACAAAGTGGAGGGAGACCGGGATGCAGTGTTTGTTTCTATCTGATATGTGAATGTTTCATGGGAAAACATTTGGGAATAGGCAGAGGTGATAAGGTTATGTGTAAGGATTTTTCACAAATTGATTAAGTACCACCCACAGAGTTTTGGCTATTTTGCTTGACAGAAAACAAAGATGAGCAATTATGGTTTGCTGTTTGTGACATCATTTATAGGCTAAATTTAATTTTCTACTGAACATCCGCTTGGTAATGTCATGGTAATAACTTCCTATTGATTAAATAAATCTGTTCCTTCTCCTCCTTATTTGTAACTCGCATGAAGTTGCCCAAATGTGAGTCCATTTTATTACTAACGGGCTGTGAATGGAAACACCGTACACATTTTAATTTTCTTTTTAGCTTTGCTCAGAAGTAACAATTTAAAATTGATTGCCTTATTCAAATTTATTCTCTCCAAATAAGCTATAACTCTGAAGTCTTTCAGAATAGTTTGCTTTTTGAATTATGAGGCATTTTTACTATGCTGGCAACATATACAATTGTTGTTTATGAATTGGTAGTATTTAAAGTACTTTAGAAAGGGGCTAATTTGAAGGAAAGGCAACATCTAGTTCTTGAAACACTTTATGTAAAATAGGCTGTTGGGTAGACAGAGTTTCTTTAAAGAGAACTTTTTTATAAAAGATAATGCTGAATGAAAGTGGAGGACATGAGCAGATCGGTATCCAAAAGTAAAGGAAATCTACTGAGACTAGTGTCACTCCTTTGTAACAAGGTTTTGGCATTTGAGTGTTGCATTAGATTTCAGCGGTTTTGGACCCTTCACTGAGCTGGAGGAGATTGTAAATTTAGATCCCAGGAAAGGTTAAAATATAAAGCAGGCACCTCAAGGATGTAGCAGCATACTTGATGTCTGACAACATTTAAAAATCTCTACAAATTTCCAGAATATGATAAAAATAACAACCATTTTGGCACAAATAAATAAGTTGAAAATTTGAAACTGACTCATTTCATTTCTCTCTTACTAATTTTGAAAGTTCAATTATTTGCTTATCTGTATTTGATCCTTTCAGATTTGACAAACATCGAGGCCTTTGCCTTATTTATGTAAGCACTTTCATGTCACATTGTCCCTATGTGTCTTTAAGTATATAACAGAAGAATCTCAATTTCCTGCTTAACCCACTAAATGACAGGAAGGCTTTTCCAGTACTCTGTCTTGGCAATGTTGGTGGCAATTTACTGAGCTACAAAGCATTTTGCACAGCCTATTTGTCTGATACATTGAATTTTGGATCAATTTTACTGTAAGAAAAAGATGTTTGTTGAGATTTTTAGTAGCTTAGCGTTTGCTCTGTTTACCTGAATTGACAGCTTTCCTCCTTGGGTTGGAAGAATCTATTTAGGTTGGCTTTAATAGCAAAATTTGTAATCACTTTGTGGGAGCTTAAACTGAAATCTCTACTTTATTTTCAGTCTGAAGTACAGCAGGCTTGTTTGAAAAGAAATTGAGAAATACCAACCTCAGAGTAGAACTGTTTTTAGAAGAACTTGTCAATGTCTAATAACTTCAGATTGTTTTCCTCTCCTGCTCCATTAATTTAAATTCATTTTAAATCCTAATACTTCAAATCACAGACAGCAATTTTTTAATCTGAGTGCCATTGAATGTTAAATCTATTTTGTATTATTTTTAAGTACTTGAGAATTAATGGATTATCCGTAGGACACTGAACTTGCAAAGCAGTATGTCTTTAAGCAAAGTCAGCGCATATCAGTTGAAGTTTACAGTTACATCTGTTTTGGCTGTGTTATTTAATTACTTGTATCATTCAAACAGCAAGAAAATTAATGTACTTCTCAAAATATTAGTACAAGTAGCTTTGTTAGCATTAGACAAACTATGCTAGGTTTATTTCTAATGAGCTTATTGATATTGGTGTCTGGGAAGACATGGGTTCCAGCCTGGGTCTTTCCCGCACTTCTGGAACTCACATCTTTGTTCCCCTTCGGAGCTAAGGAGGGTGAACTTGTAGAGCTGTGTTAACCTCAGGTGGGAAACTCTGGCAAATGGTTTCCTGAAGCTTTCAGGAACTTAATTACTTCTGAGACCCCTACCTTTTCATTAGGTTTGATTAAAATCAGCAAAAGGTGCCAAAACTTTCAGAGGACACATACAGGTGTCTACAAAGGATAATTGCATAAGCTTTACAAATTGTTCCTGCACCAACTGGCTGTTTTTCACGGACACTTTTAACTTCCCTCATCAACTGCCTGCGTCTCATAAGGCATGTGATAACCGGGCAGATTTACTGCTGCCATGCAGAATATATAATGCTTGAGTTCTACCTGTCTTTCCTGCAATGTGTCCCATCTACTCTGCCTCCAATTTTCCTGCAATTTGTTGCAACTTATTGAGCCCTCTACCTCTCTGTCAAATTTAGCTAATACTGGTTGAGGTTTGGAAGCTTCTGGGCAAGCAGTCAAGATTTACAGACAGAGGCACGGTTTCTGTAATCTTACTGTCTTTCTATAGAAATCTCACTAAGAAGTCTATTCTAACAGACTCTCCTGTTGTAGTTAAATACAAGGATGTTCTTCATAGCATGATTGGTTGTAAGGCAGGAATTCTTTAATGTATGGCAATATTTTTTCTTTAACATTTGAATGCCAAATTGAGCTTAATCTTTTCCGTGTTAATCAGCATTTGAGACTATCTCCATCTTGTGATTTAGTAAGTGTGCCAAAAAGCTTCCATTAATCCTGTTTCCCAAGGACCTCAGATATAACTTGGCAAGTCAGAAATAACACAGTGAATCTGAGTTCTTCTAGGATTGAATTAATGGTATCTCATATAACAAAATCTGCAAAGGGAAGATATGGACAGTCTTAAGTTGCAATAATCCTATATACTTCATGCTCATCTAAAAGTACATGGGATACATTGTGAGCTGGAATATTCTGAGATATGCGGAACACTTTCTTTTGAGGACTTTAACACTTTAAAGCAAGGAGCTAAAGCAAAGTAAAATTAAATGGGAAATTTGTTTTTCGCCTACCTTGTCCAAAAATCAAACCATTTGTATGCTATTCCATTTTGTGCTAACAAGTGACTCCTTCACAATGTACAATTCTTTGGAATAATTTGAAGTTGACGTCACAAGGTTTTTCATATTGAGAAGAAATTTAAATTCATGGTACTGGAGAGAAAGATTTAATTAAACCTAGTTTAGAAGTGGGGAAGTTCTGGGTTCAACAGCCTGGCTGACAAAGCATTGTGCTATAAGCTATGAGTTTAAATAGCCTTAGACTGAGAAGGCCAGTTCTCTGTAGTCCAATGCAAATGTTGTAACCATTAGGACATTCTGTAGAACAGCCTCGGATGTTTAATGTTTGAAATCTGTAGTTTGATGTCTAGCACACTTTTATTTTTTGACACAACCCGGTATCAATACAAATCACTGATGGATTTCAGTATTAGTTGCATCAGACCTTTATTACTTGACATGCTTAGTTCATTTGCATAAATCAGTGACCAAGCACAGAAAAGAGGGCTGATAGGGAACTGGAGATATCTTCTAGTTCATTTATCTGTTTCTTTCATCATAATGAAATCAATGAAAGTGACATATCACCAAATACCATGCTACTATCAAACCTTGAGAAGGGTTCCGTGTGGTTTTGTAGCATTGTAAGTTAAGGTCTGAAGTATATGCATGAGCATCTCCCCCTACCCCTATCAAGGCCATGCTCTGGACTTCATAGAATCATAGAATCATTAAGGTTGGAAAAGACCTCTAAGATCATCATGTCCAACCGTCAACCCAACACCACCATGCCCACTAAATCATGTCCCTAAACGCCTCATCTAGACATCTTTTAAATACCTCCAGGGATGGGGACTCAACCACTTCCCTGGGCAGCCTGTTCCAATGTTTCACCACTCCTTCAGGAAAGAAATTTTTCCTCACGTCCAATCTAAACCTCCCCTGGCGCAACTTGTGGCCATTTCCTCTTGTCCTATCGCTAGTTACTTGGAAAAAGAGACCAACACCCACCTGGCTACAACCTCCTTTCAGGTAGTTGTAGAGAACAATAAGGTCTCCCTTAGCTTTGTTGCCCTTCTCTGGACACGCTCCAGCACCTCAACGTCCTTCTTGTAGTGAGGGGCCCAAAACTGAACACAGTATTCAAGGTGCAGTCTCACCAGTGCTGAGTACAGGGGCACGATCACTTCCCTACTCCTGCTGGCCACACTATTTCTGATCCAGGCCAGGATGCCATTGGCCTTCTTGGCCGCCTGGGCACGCTGCCAGCTCATGTTCAGCCGGCTGTCGACCAAGACCCCCAGGTCCTTTTTTGCCAGGCAGCTTTCCAGCCACTCTTGGGTTCTTGCTTGGGGGCTGAGTCCTGTCCTTGCAGAACTTAACTGCACAATGGAGCTTTTAACCCAGAGAGGGTGGTGAGACTTTATTCTTTGCCCTCCTCTTCCTAAGATACGAAATCCACTTATCCCACCACAATCTCTGCTTTCAGCCATTCCCCTCCCTATACCCACGGTCTTCTACTGACTCTGTGTGTGGCATTTTTGGTTTGCTCTTGTGCTTTGCTAGTAAAAAGAAAAGCATTTCCAGATAGATGGTGGACACAACTTGTCTCTCGCTTGGTTCTCTCTCATTGATGTAGGTAGCACAACCCCAGCACTTAGGGAAGAAAAGATTTTTGGAGAATCAGCAACAGTGAGTCCAGAGCATGTAAGTTGATCAGGACTGTGCAGGATGGCACTGAAGACACAGGAATAGTATTGTGGATAATGCAGCAGTATAAGTTCCTGATAATATTGATATGATTTAGTATTACTTATATTTAAAATCATAACATTATGGTAGTAGTAGTATTACATCCATTACTCTGATCCTACCTGATTCAAAGGCAGGGTCAACTACACATAAATCATTCTTGACAGAAACTCATCAACATGCCTAGGTAATCTTATAAAGGTTTGCCACTAATTCTGCCTAGCAATTTACATTCTACAAGATTATTTTATAGACTTAGGAGAATTTTTTTTAATGGCTGACAATGATTTTAAGACTCTTTCTTTTGAAAATCTGTTCAGCTTTACAACAGAAATATATTTTGGGTACATTGTAAATATTGTGTATTTTAAATACATCAGGTAAGACTAAAATTTCCCCTTTGCGTAGCGAATGAATATTTTCATCAGCTGTTGATTAAATTTCAGAGAAACAGTTAAATTGTAACCATTTTAAAGTTTTATTTTGTAAGTGTCGTGGATATTGGAAACATAATTAAAGATAATAAAACTTGACTACCTCAGTTTATTTTAGTGTAAAAAGAAACGAAAATTATCTAAAGGTATAAGAAGTTTTCACAGAAATCTCAAAAAGTCATTAATAAATCAGGTAAAGTTGTTATGAAGGACCTTCTAATGAATTAGTGATGATTTAACCTTTCGTGACTCAAAAGTGCCATTAAGAACTTCAAGGCACAAACAAAACCCGAAGTGATTGGGAAGATCATGCTCTCTCACTTACCCTGGAGCAATGTTTATACATCAAAGTTATTGCTCTCTTAACTGCATTGTGTGGATCTTTTCTGTTGTTTCCTCCTCTCATTTTCTGAAGGAATCAGTTTCTCAACAAGTAATGCCGCTGAATAAACTACTAAAAACTACTTAATTTTTTTTTTTATTCTGAAAGAAGAGGTTAATTCATACTAAACAAATGTTTCATACTATGAAGTTGGAAGGAACCCTTGTGATCATCTAGTCATACGGATTTTTCATCCATATGACTGCTGTGAATGAATTTCATTATGAACTAGAGATATCATTTTGAAGAAAACTCCAGGCAACAATAGTATTTATTCCAACTTTAATTCAAGCTCTAGTAGTACAGCATGTAGTTCCTCAATCATATGTACCTGAAACATGTACCTAAAGACTGCTGAGATTTCTCTTATTGCCTCATCCATCACAGCTGAAATTCTCTCTTAGGTCAGAATGAATTGGTGTTATGAATTGGACCTGGTACAAAAAGCAAATCTGAAGGCCCTTGTGTGTGTGCATATATGTGTAAATAGATTTTTTTAAAAATTAAAAGCCAGCCTTTTCTGCCTATCATCTTGTATGGTTCCAATTCAATGAAGACAAAGGCAACTGCATCTTCAAATGGTGTTTCTGTATTCAAGGATGATGTCAGCAGTGGAGATCTGCAGTATCCCCCTTCTTCACTCCTGGCAACAAGTTCAAAAAGGAAGTCAGAGAATGAGAGCAAATCAGCTGTGCATAATGTGGACAAGCAAACAGGCATCTCCCCCTCCCTGGGTAATGCTTTGGAGCACATTGTGGAGCAGCTGGACGTTTTAACTCTAGTAAGTATGCAATAACAGATAACACTTGCAGTGGAAAATTATAATGCTGTCAATGGGCAAAAAAACCCAGGAACCATGTTCATATCAGAATATTAAAGTCTATGGGGTTATTTTGAATAGTTGTATAGTCAAGTGACTGTTTTGTTTTTTCCCTTTCAGCAAATATTGATCGCAGGTATTGTGTTTGCTAAAGTGAAAGCTTCCTGCTACATAATCATAAAGATTATTGTTGTATTTTTAACTCTGGAGGAAAAGAGTCACTATTTTTCAGTAGTGAGATCTAGTGTAGATTTACCAGAAGCCAGTTGTTTAGCAGACTTTGTCAGATTCCAGCTTGAACAGTCATGCATTAGCAGGGGATGAACAAAGTAAATTGGCAATGTACCGTTAAATCCCTTTTCAAACTTAGTGTTCAATGTGTTGGCTTAGGTGGGAATCTAAGCAGTGGAATAATTCCTAGTGTCAGTGAAACTGCACAAATACTAGTCTCAGTCAGTGACTCTGAGTCACTTGTTTGCAAATGCTCAATACTTCTTCTCAGTAATCCAGTTAGCAGGGGATGAACAAAGTAAATTGGCAATGTACCGTTAAATCCCTTTTCAAACTTAGTGTTCAATGTGTTGGCTTAGGTGGGAATCTAAGCAGTGGAATAATTCCTAGTGTCAGTGAAACTGCACAAATACTAGTCTCAGTCAGTGACTCTGAGTCACTTGTTTGCAAATGCTCAATACTTCTGTTCAGTAATCCAGATTCAGCCAATCTATCTTTTAAGATACTACTCTGTAGTCTGTAATATATTAGCATTAAACCAAATCAGAAGGCTAAGGGTTTTTTCCTGCGTTCTTTTGCAATATATATGTTAACTCAAGAAATAAGTTTTGGGAAGTATGGAGTCAAGTCACCAGTTGAAAATTATTTGTGTAGTAAATTGGATTAAAAAGAAACTGCCAGCCTGTGTCCAGAAACCTACCTTTTCTGATGAAGGTAATCTCTTGGAGAATGCTTTTTAACAGTATATTTTTTCTCACTTCCTTTTTTTGGGGATGCCTTAGAAGCTTCTTTTAGGTTTTTGGAAGACATCATTTGGTGTGACCAGTGATGGCTGGTTTTCTGTTGAAATATGGATGCAACTTTCGCATAGTATTTCAGATTCAGAGTAATTTATAGATGTACAAATATATTTATCTCTGAGAAAATATTTTGTGAAAACAATTTTAAACCTTTAGACAATCTCCACAGATACAAAGCCATTATTTTTAAATAGTTGTAAATAGTGGAATAGCTAAGGAAAAACCATCTTAGGATAATTTTTCTTGTTGAGTTAAAATGATTTCTCTTATGTTACTATGTTGCACTCTTTTATAATGCTGTGTGAGTAATATAAAAACAAATTGAAATTACTGTCCTCTTCATGCAGACCATTTCAATCCTGGAACAACGTCTGACTTTGACTGAAGATAAATTGAAAGAATGCTTAGAAAATCAGCAAAAAATGTTACACCAGGGAAGACAGGAAGAATAAAAGATGCAAACGAACTGTATTGATGAATATGTTTCATATATTCACAAGGAAATAATGAATGTTACTTCCATTGGATTTTGCTATAAGCAAAAAAAAAATCCTCTTTTTCTAACAAGGCAATATAATAAAAACTGAAGAAAAAAAAATACAACACATTTTAAACATTGGTAGCAAGCAGATATTCTGGTTACATATTTAATAAAGTGTAGCCCAGCCAAAACTAATATTTTCTAAAATAATTCCCATTGAACGTTGTGGGAGTCTTATTTCAACCTAATAAGATCTTTGAATACTACTAAGCAACAAACTATTTAGTTTTAGATGATTAGCAATTATTATGGAAATGCACTATGCAGGTTTTTTAACTCAGGTAAGGATTGTGAAAATAACGCTCTTTGTGCTAAGACAACATTACTCAAGCACCTAAATTCCATAAGACCTAATTAGCCCTGACTCCAAAAATGCCAGAGGTTTTCTTTGTCCCTTACATACTCTCAAATATTTTACCAAAAAGTAGCAACAGTTACTTTATATCTTCTAAAGGTTTTAGTGATGATTGCAAGAAGATGTAGTGTAAAAACTTTGTTACAAATATGAAAATGAAGTCGCTTAAACTTTGAAACTATAATTGCATCTGTGTGAATTCAGCTGCAAGACTGAGGCAGTCGAGCACTTCTGCTTTTCTCATCCCCATCAAAATTCATTTTTCATATTTAGAAAAATAAAAATCAGCTTCATACTTCTGAAGAATATATTTGAACCAAACACAAAATGATACAAAATCTGTATCATAAATACAAAAGATTGTCATCCTCCAAGGACTTCCACAGGTTCTCAAGCTTTGCATGCTATGAATGTCCCCCATCAGTTAATGCGTTATGAATGAAGCCGTAAATCAGGAAAGACTTTGCAATGTATGATGATTTTGGGTTTATTTTTAATAAAAATGCAATTTTTAGAAAGACGATTGTAGGTCTTGTTTTTTAATAGAAAACATCTATTCTTCTTTATGTCTACCTATTATACCTCATTAACATCAACAGAGTTCAGCTTAAGTACAGAAGCTCACTGTGCAAATACTATTGCGGTTCGAGCCAAAGCAATGAGCAGTCAATTTTTCTTTTATAACTTTTCATTTTCTCTCATAGTAATCAGATAGCCAGGCATCACCTCACTTGCTTGGTAAACTCTGAATTTTACTGGCAAGTACTACATGTTTTCAGCTCAGTCTTAAGTAGTACTATTTATTGCGAAGAAGCAGTCTCCTATAAAAAATTTTAGATGCAACTATTTCTGTGCAACATCCTAGCCACAGATTTTTTGTGAAAGGATGGTCTTACATATTCCAATATAAACAGCCTGACCTTTGATTATGCAATTGTTCATAATGCTATATAACTCATAGTTATGTAAATACTGTCTTTTAGGTCAGACGTACTTTGCTTTATGCATTTGCAAATACTCTTGTGGTCTTTGCCTTTTCTTGGCTCTATTAGAAGACGCAAAACCATGTAGCTGTTAAAATCCTTTGCTTGTTTCTTGTTTTCTCTGAGTGGACTATATATATATATATAAGTTTTCAATCTGTAGATTTTTTGTTGTTGTTGTTAAGCTTTACTGGATTATTTATCAACAAGATTTGGAAATTTCTTTTACTTCTGTATTTTTTAATAAAATCTCTGCTGAAATTTTCCTTTCTGCCTTAGCTCCTATCACTAATCCTTCTTCCTTTTCAGTACCCATTATGTGGAGCATTTACTACTTAATCCAGTTTATTCCTCTGCTGTTTGTGAATCTGGTGAACTAACGTAACATTTCCAAATTAAGATATGTTCTTGTCATTCTATCAGGTGGTCTGTTGATATTGAAACTCAACATGCATGACACTTGGGGTGTCTGTATAACCAGAGATGGTTGTTTGAGAACAGGATGGAGGTATTTTCCTCAAGCTGTGATGGCTCTCGTAAACCACAACCACGACCAGCTAACGTGATGTTTCTTTTAAAGGAACATTGGTGTGGGCTAGTTATCTCATTCTCTTGATCCATATAATTTCAAATAAAGCTATGGAATAGAAAAACTTCCTTTAAAAGCACCTGAAGAGGCTGGTTAAATTCTCAGAAGCATTTACTCTAGGGTTTGTGCTCAGGCAAATAACTGGTGACTTGACTAATTTGAATTATCTAATAGAGCTAGAGGAAGATGACTGCTGTTTAGCCTTAGTTGTGCTTCTGCACCATGTGAAAAAATAATTGCACAGGCCTTTAAATGATTATGACAAGTATATCTGTCTTGCAGACTGCAGTGAAGTACTGAAAATCCATACTTGTTCTAAACAAGCTGAACCACCTACCTAATGCAGTCCAGCTTTCCTCAAGCTAAGTTATCCCTCTGATAGTAAATGTAAATAGGCCACCTTGTTGGAAACAGACTACTTCCAGCATCCAGGCCAGCTACTGCAAAAATGGCTTAATTACTTATTAAAAAAAATAATACTAATGTCTGAATGACATGCAGTAGATCCCCAAGGTTTGTGGGGGAGAGAGAGAAGGTGGCAGCAGGAATAACCTCTCCTGCTGGCATCGCTGGGAGACTGTCTCTGGAGGAACCCAACTTCAAATTCCTGAAGCATCAAAACGTTATGCAGTAGCTCAGCAACCCATCCTGCGTGCTTCTGCAGACATTTTGAAACAAAAACGCACTTCCAAATTGAAAGAAATGCTGTCAGTTACTACTGCATCTTAAGTTTTATTTGTAATTCCCATCAAAGTTTAGTGGAATTTTAATGGAATTTTTCTCTTAGGCATTACGTAAAGCATGATATTGAGGCAATAAAGGTATTTTTCTCAGTTTTTCATTTTGGATGGCAATATGCACTCCCTTTGGGAGCACGTTTAGAGGTCCCTAATTATCACCGTGGGGGCAGACACCGAATGGCTAAATGTTGAAATGTTGGACCTTAAGGCACTTTACTTTTTCTTTTGATCTGAACATAGAGGTTTTCAAAGACCAGGGCAAAATCAGACTGAGACATCAGTTTATGCCAGTAATCCATTGTGGACCATGGACCAACCTGACAACTCAAACTGTATTCTGGGTTTTCTCTTTTTTATTTTTTGGAGGTTGTTTCATTTTGGGTTTTGTTGGTTGGTTGGTTGGTTGGTTTTTTAAACACACCACTACATTCTCCAAAAATCTTCAGTATTTACTCTTTACTACTGACATTTTTTATAAACTTACGGTTTTGGAAAACCAGTTCCTGGAGGCGAATGTATCTGAACCCTCGTCTTTGGAGGATTGTTGTTTCTTGCTTTTACATGTGTAAGATAATTCATTGTCTCATTATCATTATCTTTATGGTGAGAAACTCAAACTGTATTTTAAAATTTTGATTAATTAATCTTCTGGCTGGAGAAATTGTGGTAGAATAGGTCCTCCTCACCATTTTAGGATGGCCTGAACAGGTCCCTGTAGCATGAGGGATTCGAGAAATACAACTTCCCACCTTTACTTATTTATATTTATTTAAATAAATAAATATGCTGTACTATTTTTAGGGTAAACAGTTTTTTTTTTTCTTCCTAGAAGTCTTACTGCAGTGTTGCTGAATTATTTTCATTGCCATATCACAGCACAAAACCACTCTTGAGTTTTCTACTGAGCAACGGTAGCTGGGATGTGAATGTATTTCCAAGGACATAGCTTTATGTAACCTGTTTACCTTGTAAGACTTGTAAAAATCAGAAATTCTGTACTCTCTGCCCCAAACAATTAATGAATATGTATGTTCACATTGGATGCAGGAACAGTATGTTTTTGTCAGAGTGCCCCCTCAGGGACTTTTGCACGCTTCGGATGCATAATACAATTGAAGCGGTTTCTTTGTGAGAAAATAGGTTAATGACTTGCCAAAAGGCAGATGTTAATTGGAAAAAGTGCATACAAGTCCTTTTCTTTACAATGTGTATGGGTTGCATTTGTTATGACTTGCATCCAAGAACAGGTGCAATTTCAATTGACTCAGCTAACAGGATGTGCTGAGTGCACTCCTCACCAATTTCACCAGAAATTTTAAATCCAGCAGAAAAAAATTAGTTTCTAAACTAGTCAGTGAGCAATAAGCTGCATTTATTACCTGTTACGGAACATATTTATAACTTAGTATTGTACTGACACTTAAACTTCTTAATAATATGAAAATAAGGTCTTTGATTATTTATTGGCATTGAAGAATTTTACTGGTGAGCACCGAGGAACCTTATGCAAGACAAAATGTGTCATCCCTTCCAAAATATTTCTTTTGTAAGAGAGTCAGCAGTTCTAGACAAGGTACCACCAGTGTATTTGTAAATGCAACTTAAAGTAGAAAAACTGCTTATTTTCACTAACACATTCCCTGCCATGAAGCTGCGCAATCAGATTAAAGTCTTCACCTTCCCTCGCTTCATTTTCCCTGTCTTCAGAAACAAAAAATAATAAAGCAAGTGGAAAAAAGCCATCTGGGTGTGTCAGGGTCAGAAGAGCTGCTGTTTGGTCGTTTAATAGTTTGATTCCAAGGGTCTCTGGGAATTTCTAGGCTACTCATACGAGTCCACTGGAGCAGGGACTTTGGTTTGGATCCATGTGCCCAACCTAACCTTGTCCTTCAAAAGTCATTCTCTCTCACCTGAGGAGGGATAAATGTAAAATTCAGCTGTCTGGGAAGCAGCGACAGTCTAGACCAGTGCAGGAACATCTAGTTCAGGAATCCCCCGGGAGCTTTGGCATTAACGGGGGTACTGAGTCTGCTGGCGACTGGGGTCACACCATTTTCCCACGCCTATAGCAGGGACCTGGGCATCAGAGAACTCGGTGCACTTCCAGAGGCAGGAGTGGGCTGAGAAGAAATGCTGAGGGTCCCAATGCCATCTAAATAAAGGATTCTGTGACTCGGACTAGTAGTTAGGCTTGTAAGTCCCTTTATGGCCTGTGCCCTTACAGACAGGATAAAACAGAGGGACCCAACTTCTCTTCAAAGCTGCTAAAGAGGAAGCAATTACCAGAAGAGAAGACGACAGCCATTAGCTATCTTTTTCATTCTTTTGTGCTTTGTACTGTAATGAAATAGCACGTCTGTCTCAAGTTTTTTCCTCCTCCTAATCCCCAGAGGAAATCCCTGCTCCTTTTAGAGAGATAAAACGTTAGGACAAAGTGAAAGTAGCAGGAACTGCCAGTCTCTGTGCTATAGGGTGTCACTGAAGCCTTTTCTGGCTGCAGTGATGGAAGCCAAAGGCTTACAGCGCTTATTCCAACACCTGTATCGAATGTCAATTCTCTCGTGAGATTCAGAAGAAGATTTATAAGATTCATAAGCAAAGCATGTTTGCAGTGGTCTGCTGTTTATTGGGACTTTATGAACAAGTGTCATAGAGACAGAGGTCTGGGAAGGTCAAAGCAGTAAATTCCTTTGATTTCTTCTAAGAAAGATTCAGGTGAGCCATATGCAAAGGGTCCTGCTGCTTCATGCTACTTTCACCTTGCACATCTCAAAAAGAAACATTTAAGATGCAATGCGCTTGGGTGGTGAGAAGGAGAGAACGCTCCCTGCAGCAATTCTTCCTCATGAGAGCACTTGTTGAACATTTTTTAATCATTCTTTTTATTATTATTTTCACCTTATGATACATGCTGGGAGCACAAGACCCAGGACGTTTGCTAGAGCCTAAAAAGAACAACTTGAGAGAGAAAGATGAGACAGTTGCTGATGGTTTCTGACTATGTCCAAGTTCTGCACCGACTACTGGGGGTATTCTGTTAAAATTAAGTGATGCTACACCTAAAAATTGATGTTGCGGGCAAAAGCAGGGCTTAGTTCTTAATCCATAAGACTTGAAAATTCCTGTACTTCACAAGACCAGCTTTTGCTTCTAAGAAAATTTTAGAAATGTAATAAGATGCCATTAACTTTTCGGTTAAGCAGTGAGTGTAATCAGGCAAAGCATAGTAGATTATAATATTTAATTGTATGTAACCGTACTGAGTGGTTTCGGTCTGCGCTGATGTCTCTCTACAGCTTCATTGCTAAAACACTGAGCTTCTGTGCAGCTTCTGCAATCTATTCAGCATAGACCTAGCTTATAAATAGCCGCATTATTGAAAGACTGTGAGAGGTTCATTAGAGAAGTTGTGACAGCCTCGTTCGAGCCAGGGCTGATCTAGTACCACTCCAAGTTACTAAAGAGTTTCAGCATGTGGGTCACACTAAGCACGAAGCCGGGCTTTTGGCCATGCGGCAGAGTAGATGCCCCTCCAGTCATCCCCTCAATCACCCCGGCTGCAGACTCTCACAAAGTACACCGCACTTCTTGCTGGCTCCGGGCACAGGGATTTCTTTCCAAACGGAAGAACGGCATGCAGGAGCTCGTGGTCACGCCGATCTTGTCCCAGCCCAGAGCCAGGATGCAGCCAGGGCGTATGCCGGGGGCCGGGGCCGCAGGACATCCTGCCCAATGTACCTACCCGCCAGCGCAGACGCAGCCAGGGAGATTAGTCATCTCAAAATCACACGCAGGCGTAAGTACTTTGCTGACTCAATAGGAAGTCGCTGGCTGAAATCAGTGGGACTTCTCACATGATTGAAGTTACATGCTGAAAATGTCTTAATCTTGTGCACTGCATTCACATAACTGGGGGACAAAGAAAGAAAATTTGAATAGCAGCTGATGGCTGTTTTCTTTCAAAGGTACATGGAAAACAAAAATAGCCGTTATAACTTGAGTTTCTGGTTTGTTTAAATAGGTACTTTGCTATTTATTTCACAGCTATCTGAATTAAAGCCTCCCACTTCTGGCTCTGGAGCTCAGGTAAATGAAGAGTATGCAGGACTAAGTCCCCAATTTGTATACAGACCTTATCCTGTGGCCTTTTGGGTACTCCTTTGGAAGAGATGTGAGAATGAGAGAGGTTTCCAGTAATCATTCAAAACCATAAAAGAGGAACTATCCCTCATTTTGTCTTTTTTCTTTCAAAAGAAAAATGCTCTCGGCTATTCAGCTATTCCAAGTTGTGTATGTGTTTTCCACATTTCTCTCTTTTCTCTAAATGATCAAGTTAGTCATTTCAAGGTGAGAGAGTTATGCCCTTGTTACATAATCTGAGTATTGGGAGGGAATTATGTGTATTTTTCTGTGTAATGGATTTGGGAGGAACAGGGAGGAATACAAAACTAACAATCTAGTATTTGAAAAATGCTACTCAGAGTGAAAAAATGATGGATACAATAAAATGGCTCTATCCTCACCCAGCATCACCATTCCTTTTACATTTGTGTACGTTGTAGGGTAACAAAGCTGAGCCTTCAGCACTCATTGTGAAAACAAAACCAGACTGAAATGCACAAGGTCTCATTTTTAAGATTTGCCCCATATAAGGAGTCACTTACAAAACTATATATAATGTAGCCCATTAATGTTAGCTATGACACACCCCAGTTTCTTTCTTTTTTTTTTTTTTTTTAATTTAAGGAACGATTATGCCATAAGAAACACTGGCTGGGAGGTTTCCAACAGCACAGGTTTTTGTCAGAGAATGCTGATTTGTCGTAAGCAAAATGTTTCGCAGAAGCGCCTCTGTTTGGATGAACTTCCGATGAAACACAGGCAGGTTTCCATCACAAGCCCGCCTGATTTCCTGCCAGCTTGCCTGGCACCTCTCCAGGCTCCACGGGTCTGGGACGGCTCTGGACTGAACCTGTGATTCTTCTTCTTTTTTTTTTTTTTTTTTTTTTTTTTTTTTTTTTTTTTTTTGTAAATTAGAGGGAAAAGGTCTTGGGAGAAATACACATTGGCTCTGCCTGGCTTTTTCTGATTGTTCAGAATTAGGTATTTTGATAACGAGGACATCGCACAGCCCAGTCTCTTGGTTTGTTACGTGGGAGACCCAGAGCAGCTTTCCTCCCTTCCAGAGAAGCTGCTCAGGTTAAACTGCCCTGGAAATGAAATATTTTTCGTATCACATTGAGCTTCATTTCTGAGCATTTTCAGGAGACTTCCCAGTGCCAATATTGTCTCTTCATCTCTATTTTCTAAAATGCCTAATTGCACTGCGGTCTCTCTGAAGTAGCAGCGCCCTTCAGCACTGTCTCCTTCACTCGCTTCTCCCAGGCCAGCTTCTGGTACAGAGGCTGCATCAACCTCTCCAGTGTCTTCTGGGCACTCGTGGCTGCTGGAATTGTGGACGTGAGGTGGTTTCTTGGGACATTAAGCACAGATATATACTCTAGAAAGCTGCCTCGGCAGCCGGCTGCTTGTGCTTTAGCTGCTGCTCCCTGGTTTATCTGCTCCATCTTCACTTGAAGTCAGAGATGTTTCTCTGCACTTCAGTCTGAATCACCCGGCGGGTGCTGGTTGTTTCATTTTTTCTCTTTAATGTGGGGTTATCTGAGGGCAGGACCTTGCGCAGGCGTGTGCCCGGGATCCTGGGGGCTCAATAGGTGAAGCAAGCTGAGGAAGGCAGACAACTTCTTTTTCACTTCAGGGCTCACGCTGCAGGCAGTCAACTTCATCTGCCTTTGTACTCCAGACTCTCAACCTCTAGCAACCTCCTATACGTTGTTTTCCTTCAGCCCATGAGTTTCATCAGTATGTTAATTGTGTCTGTGTACCTGGGTTAACTTGGCTTTGAAATGCACCTGACTGAGAAGAAGCATTCAGCAAACATCGAGAAGATCTGGTGATTTAAACTCTGGAGTTAACTTGGTCTTGGTGTTACCAAACAGCAGGATACAGCTGTAAGCATCATTTTAATATTCTCTTTAAGCATTAGAGTATCTATCTCATTTTTTCCAGACTTCTCAGTTTTAATGATGTTTTCTCAATCAGGAAACCCATTACATCCAAAAGTGGATTGTCCAAGAGGCTAGCGCAGCCAACGGGATCAGAATATATTGCTGTCACAGCATGGCCAGGGGCTATAGAAAGAATGGGGAAAGAAAGGGATGTGCCCCAGTGTAATTTTCTAGGTGATGCTGTAAGCCCTGCCAGATGCTGAAACCTCCAAGGAGAAGAAGAGGCTTTAAGTTTTAGGGGTGTGAGTGGAAGAGGCAACGCCAGCAGAAGCTGAATGCAGGCAGAGAAAGAGATAGGGAGACGACAAACATGAACCCCATTCTGCTTAAGTACAGCCTCTGATAGTTAGGTTGAATGATCTTCCCAAACGTACCCACAATCTCTGCCTCCTTCTGCACCAATACTTTGTCCTGTGTATATTGTCTGTCCTACTGTAGCCCATCAGTTCTTTGCTTATCTCTTCCTCTCTCTGTTTTCACCCACTCTTCTCTCCCGTCCTTTTCCTCTGAAAAAATATTTTGCAGCCTACAATTAGTGCATTTGGCTGAAGTCTTGTTGGGCATATCAGGAAGTTTTCTAGATCACTCATGGGTGGAGTTTCCCAAAAGCATCAATTTGATATTAATGTTGTAGAAACAATGGGTCTGCCAAACCCTGAATAGTGTGAGGCAACGTCGAAATGTTGTGCCTCCTTGCAGATCTCTCTCGTGGGTTACCTCACACGACAGAGACACCGTGGCCTCCACTGTCAAACAGCAAAAAATGACCACAGGCATTACCTCAGCATACGCTGGGAGGAATCTGCCTCGTGGTGTCACTCGTTTCTTTTGATCGGCCTGAAGCATCGGTACCGATACTGTTCGGTAGCTGCCTGTCCAAGTGGCCATTAAGAAGTCGTGATGGGTAATACAGTTAGAAGTGCAGGCGCATTTTCAGAGTTGCATGTGAATTACCAAGATCATTTCTGCCAGCTGTCGTGGGATAACGAGCTGTATAATAATGACATTGTTTGCAGCAGCTATGGGATGGAGTTTGAATCAGTACATTGTCTGCAAGAGGATTTTAAGTAAATATTACAGTTCATACAGCACTAGTATGGCTTGACATACAGAATCACTTAGCTCATTTGGGAGCCCTTACTCCTGGTTAGGAAAGCGGTGGGCAAGAACTCCTATAATTATTTCAACCACAGACTAGGAGTGCCACAAATAATCCTCATTTCCTGCATGTCTTTTTGTAAGAGGCCATTCCCACAAATTTCCCAACATTTGAATGAAATTTTCCATGCTAGGTATCCTTTTCAGGATGAAATTCTCAAGAAATTTTCAGCCTTTATGAAGAATGAGATAATATGTGACACCCCCCCATTTGGGCCTTTCCTGAAGACCTTCTGGCATCAGAAAGCATACAGGCAGCTGATGGGAGCGAACTGGTGTAGGAGACATTTCTTCTGAGGACACAGGCAGGCAGGTCACTGAAAGCTATCACAGAGAATGACACAGGCCAGACAAAATGCGGATACAGTGGGACCAAGACTAACTCAGCATGGAGATTGAGACTGGGGTAAGGAGACAAAAGAGAAGATCTGAGAACTGCAGAGTGGATGGGGATGGTATGAGACACTGAGGAGTTTGAAGCAGGACCAAGGAGATTTGTGGTGTTGGGAGAAGTCAAGCTTGGGGCAACAGGAAGAAATGACCCCAGTCCGTTAGGCCCTGTTTCCTACCATTTTGCAGAGCAGCCTCTTGCTCAACTAAACATCTATCGAGCCACTCACTTGGTATCTTCCCCAGCTGTGCACTTTCCCTGTGGCGCAAGTGAGCATGGAGGATAACACCCTGCTACTGCCATTGGTTGCTCCACCTGCTAAAGAGACAAAGGGCGATGCGATGAACCTAAAAGCATAAAGAAAATGCATACAGAGAAAACTCTCTGGAACTGTATGTTAAAATCATTTCACTAAGGCAGCTCTTGAGAACTGAATTTTATCTCTGCAACTGTATCATCAACCTGGCAGCTGTACTCTGTGTAGGAAGCAGTGGGATGGAGATATGAAAAGGCTGGCAAGGAGGGCGATGTAAAACCCAAAACCTGGAGACTGAGAAGTTATAAGCAAGTGTTTTGAATTCTTGGTTGAGATCTGATAGGTGCTACAAAGGAGAAAGCAACAGAGTTTGAAGCAAGAGACAGTGAAAAGCAATGCTGTGATTATAGGTCCAGTCAATAGCTTTTATGTCAATAGGAAGGTGAAGAGGAGAGCGAAGGGCCTTTAGAGGGAAGTAACTAGTTCTTCATTAGAACTGTGAAAAGTGGAAATGTGAAAAGCTGCAGATGAGGTTGCCTGCTATCCTGCCTGAGAAAAGGGTTCTGCTATTTATCTAACCATGGTGTTATGAACCGTAGGCCACGTTTATTTGTTGCTCTTCCTGTTCGATTTTATAATGGTGAGTGCATCCTTTTGCATTTTTTAAAATCAATTTGATGCTTGCAGATTGATTCGCCACACTAACATCCTCTCCCTCTCTCGATCCGTTCAGCCTCTAATGTACAGCCCATGCTGCCTTCCTCTCATGTGTTCATGACCCCGCTGACTCCAAGGCATTTTCTAGACTCCTAAGTACCCTGTGGCATTTTTCCCCTGCCCCGTTCTTGCCGGTGGCACGGAGTAGGTATCACCTTGGCTGCCATGCCTGCTGCTCCATCCCTGTTGAAGGCAGGAGGTCCCGCTCGCCTGCTAGATGCTTCCCCGTCTGTATTCCTCAAGCACAGGAAGCTCTGTGCCTGGGAAAGGTGGCAAGCTAAGGACAGCATCATCAGAGAGCCTAAAAGGTTTGATTTCCTACAAAGCCCAGCACTGCCACTGAGAATGCTTTACTTCAAGCCGTGTCTGCTGCTTCCCAGTTTGCTTTCTCCCAGAGTCCCTGGCACGGTGCGCAATGCCTGGCTGTATGGCTAGGGGAGACAGGGCTTCCTTTGGAGTGTACGGTGAGGGTTTGGAGCAGCAGCCTCAGGTAGATGCAGGGGCAAAGAGGAAGGAAACCTGCTCGGTGAACTAGAAATTCCCACTCTGTTGTCAAACATGCTTGTTCACTGGTGTGGAAAAGGGAAGCTGAGGAGAAGAGAAATGAATTTGAATGCATTTTAATTGGGATTACGGGCATATGGTGTGGTGCCATTTGTTTTCCTCTTCCTGCTCTGCAGTGGGGCTCTAATACCTTCACACATTTGCCTTTATTTGTCATGTCAAAAGGGGAGACAGCAAGCAGCTTGTTTCTCCCTCCGCTTTGGGGCCATGCTAACAGCTCTCACTTCGCCCTGAACTTTGCCAAAGGAGCAATCATGATTTTCAAAAAAAGTGCAGCCAGATTGCAAAAGCAGATTAAGCAGCTCCAACTTATTTTTATTAAACTTTTCAGCTGCTCCTTGGAGGACCTTTGCTATTTTCCAGCAGCAGAAAGGGATGGATTCAAGGGGAGAGAGGGGACGTGATGTCCACAGTACCACATGCACATAATTCACCAGCAGCTGGATAGTTAGGTTTTATTGTTATGATAGTATATTTAGTGTTTTGTAAAAAGCTACTTAGGGAGCTGTTTCCCTTGTTGTACAGCAGTTTGTTAGCTGTAAGATTCAGACATAAGCCTTTAATTATGCCTAGCATCTCCGCAAAAGCAATTTCAGTTCTCTCCCCTGCCTCATGGAGCATCTTGGGATGCTCTGCATTTGAATGTGAACAAGCTATTGTTTAATATGGCTTTAAATCATTACAGAAATGTTCTGTAGCATCCACTGGGAAAGCCTGCTCCCATCTGCCCTGTTCATTTCTCACAGTCGCTTTGGGAACCAGGTTATGCCTAGCATCTCCGCAAAAGCAATTTCAGTTCTCTCCCCTGCCTCATGGAGCATCTTGGGATGCTCTGCATTTGAATGTGAACAAGCTATTGTTTAATATGGCTTTAAATCATTACAGAAATGTTCTGTAGCATCCACCGGGAAAGCCTGCTCCCATCTGCCCTGTTTATTTCTCACAGTCGCTTTGGGAACCAGAGCCAGTAATCACAGAAATTTTGTTTAAAGGTTAAGCACAGAGTAGCATTATCTTCATACACTGTGCAAGCTAATAACAGGTGAAGGTGTGGCTCAGAAGCATTTAAAGAGGAATGTAAAGCTTAAGATTAAGCATCTTTCCCAGCCTTCACATAAATGTCTTTCCATTCTTTTTCCAAAACTGTATATGACACAGTATATGACTTTTAGGGGACTTAGAAGCCAATACCCACTTAAACTAAAATGTCTCTAGCACAGGTGAAGCCCATCTGAATCTCCTCCTGCCTCCCCTGACACAAACCCTCTGCAGCAGACCTCGGTCAGCTCAGTGCCATGGCATCCCAGCCTGACCCTAACTCTAAGTCTGTAGCTCCTGAATAAAAGTCGAGACTTTTATTTTTCTTCTGAAAAATATGTATTTTTTATTATGGCTTAGACTTGCAGAAAAAGTATAAAACATTGCCTAATGTTATTCAGTATATCCTGTATTTGATGCTCCTTTTGTCCCAGAGTTTCTGTTTCAAATAATGATGAAAAAAGTTGTATTAAATTTACATCAAAGGAAAGTTGGGGAAGCAGAAACATGAATAACAAACACATGCATAATGCGATTCTGAACAAAGAAACCTGCGCTGTCAGTGCGGGGATAGGCCGCGTGGGAACACATGTATGTCATTGCAGCATATTGCTAACACATGTAGGGGTCATCCAGATATGTTCGGGGGCAGCTGAGATCCCTGTTTGAAGGTAAATTTGATAGAATCTGGTTTGTAGGTACTGTGGCAATGACTGCACTTTACATCTTTATAGAGTGGTTACCACAATTGTTTATGTGTTATCCCGTACAGGTTTCCATGTACAGGCTGTGCCAAAGGGAGAGTGTAAAGAATATGTAAATAGTTAGTGTAAAGATTCACTGACAAAAAATTTACAGATTATAATAACATTCTGAAAGTAGTTCATACACATCTTAAAATGAATGAAAGAAAAAATAATTAATTAAATTGTAATGAAATTCACCCACCCAGATCTCAGAGCTCCAAAGCAGTTCAGCAGTTTTTCTTCTTCAGCAGCTTGCGGTATTGCCAGCTCTTGCAGTGAAACGCAGAGCGTGGCCAAGGGGCGACGGCTCCGCGTGGAAGTGAGGATACATTTGCCCAGAGCAACTGGAAGGTTCTGGGTTCAGGATCTTAGTTCAGAGCTCTTCTGCAGGAGCTGAGGACATGCTAGTCTTCTGCAAAGGTAATTCAGACTGTTCTGGAAGTGATTTAGCATTTTATACTTGTTACGCAGAAATAGGTATGCTTGACATTTGTTAGTAATACTCCTGTTTTGGTTTGGTTTTGCCAGGTATTTGGAATCTTGAACAGACACTGTCTATTACTCTGAACGCATTTCTGCTTTCCTTTACTAGCAGCCGCTGTTCTGCTGTCCTTCACGTCACCCTCGAACTGAGACAGCACTCCACTGACTGGCTGGTCTTTATCACCAGATTTTCCGAATGTTCAGCACCCGTAACACTGCAGCAGATTTTCAGAAGCGGGCAGCCATCAGCTTATGGTAATTACAGTTAGGGCCAAACTCTCAAAAGAACTTGGCATACTGCCCCAAATCCGGTCCCAGGCATGGATACATAGTGCTTTCCTGCAGGAATCACAGCTCCGATTTTGGGAGTCACTTAATTCTGTGCCCCACAGAGGAGTCCCGGCTGGGAGGTGTGTGGTCAGGATGAAGGTGGCAGGTAAGTGCCTGTCACACGTGGTGATGTTGGTCTGTGATGCTTGCGGTGCCAGAGAAGGACAGAAAAAATGAGAATCCAGCTATTACAAAATGGTAGTTATGAACAGGAGGAATCCGTAAATACAATATGCATTTTACATTAATAAAATCAGGTGGCTGGCCCACTGCATGCAGGGATTGATGTGAAAATAGCTGCTTAAGTTTTGGCACATTATAGCTAAACATACTAGAGCAGGTCTTTAAACCTTGGGCCCCTAAATTACTTTTAATGGATCTTCAAACGGTACCTAAGGAAACCAAGATTTATATTCATTATGCTGGGATCTTAAGTTTCCATCTATATTATCACTGAAAGATGCTTAGAGCTGCACAAATTCAAAACAGTTGAAAAAAATCATTGGAATAGAATTATCATTGACCTTAAAATAGTAGTTTTCAAGACAGTAACCACTAAAGTCAGTTGTAGAAGTAGGTTTCTTGAACTTCTGCCTCACCAAAGGCAGAGCCAAGGGTAAAATAAGCTGGATGAAATCACTGAATGTAGGATTAGGGTTATCCAAGGGCCTGTTGGCCCTTCTAACTGACCCTTGAAAACTATCCTACCTATTTTGGGAGCAGAGTAAGCGAAGGCAGTTCACCAATTTTTTAGACCAATCCAAACAAATGTTAAAAAGACAAACAAACAAGGAAGCAAACAAAGAAAAAGTCCTCAAGCCAAAACCAAACAAGCAACCAAAGACCCCTGCCAGTCCCTTGAGGTAGGCAAGGTCACTGCCTGGGAATGCTCTTGTGACTTGCAGGCAGGCGAAGCTGCTCCAGCTCAGACGTGACGCAGAAAGGCATGACAACACAGCGAGGTACCACCGCTGGCGCGTGGGGCTTGGCTTGAGGACGAGCCCTCACTCCCCAGCTGTATTTCAGTGCATTGCTAGCATGGCTCAGGCTGCCATCCCCCAGCCCTACAGTGAGTAAATGCGCTCACAGTGTGCCTGAGCGCTTGCACAACATCCCACCATCTGCACAGACGGTTGCTGAAGCCCTGCCCTGCCAAGGTCAGTGGGAATTTCTGTCATTGACTTTGGTGCAGGCAGGATTTCCCCCCACGGACACACACCTCCTCCCGGATGCATGTGCATGTGAGTGTTTGTGTATATACATATGCTTTACAGTACAAAGTACTTACAGGAAGGCATCTTCTCTCTTTAAATATTTCTCTTCAACTTCATATTGCATGAAGTCAGACCCTCAATGTCACAGCCACAGTTTCTCACAGCTTAATGGTGTTAAAGAGCCCTTCTTGCTCCCGACTGCTGCAATAACAATCAGGCTGGGAGGAAGGGGAAATGAGCAGTGTAGCACACGCTGTACCTTCCAGCCACCAGCTATTGTTAAGAGCACGTTGCTCCAGACAGAGTGGCAGCAAGGCACAGGGTGGGAAGCAGGTGTAACCTGCCAGGAACATCAGTCTAGCAAAAGTCGATTTTTAATTCAGACAAGTACTCCTTCTAAGCTGCCTCTTGCCACCAAACTGAAAGAGGTTTTACATTCCTGTTGCTCAACATTTGAAAGCTTAACAAACGCCTTTATGGCAAACCAAGAGCTCATTTTCTCATATCGGTGCTTTGGTCATTCACCTGCAAAGTCACCGATCTTTTTTTCGTCAACTCCTTATCATAGCATAGCATTTCACATGCAACAGTTTGCTCTCAGAAAGCACATTTCCAGATGCTTTGCTATAGTGTGGGTACTTTACAGAGGAGCCTGAAATCTCTCCTCCTTGCTTGCCCTGCTTGTCCAGATCATTTTTCTTCTACTCTCTTCAGAAAATGAAAGTCCCACCAGCAAAGGCTGCTCAAGCTGCGGCAGCCCCGGTGGAGTGCTTTTCAAGCGAGGTCCACACAGGTGTGTAGCCCAGCACAGCTGGCCGGGTTTGGACTGCTGCTGGGTGGCCCAAGCCCAGCTCAGTTACCTCACCCCCTAAATTCAACTGCAATGTGTTGTTGGAGAACTGGTCTGCCCTTCCTGAGCCCCTGTGCTATTCTCAGACACCCTCTGGGATGGTTTATAAACATCAACATGGTGGTCCTTGCCAGAGTCCATGAAGCCAGCAGCCCACACATTCAAACCCCTTCTTTGCTTTAGTGTGGGAGTTACTGTCCTGCAGTGCAATACTAAAGCCTATTTGTGATCAGGTTTAGTTCACTGTGCTCTAGATCTGCAGCCTTTATTAATACCTTGTTTTCAGATACCTGCCTCTGTTTGCTGAGCCTCACACACCGTGCAATGCAATATAAATAAGCGTGTTCAGCCCAGCTGCCACACTGTAAACAAGCATGATGAAAGAACATCACATCTATGCCTGCTACTACCCATCAGGACGTTATCTCTGCTCCCTTTCCTCCACCGAAGCCTGGAGACGAAGTACTGCCTCGTATACACCCCACTCATGAAATGCCTTCCCTGGCTGGCTGTTCCCTCTCCAGGATTATCCATCAGCTGCAGGACACAGCTGCTTGGCAAGGGAGTCAGTGGACTATGAGAAGGCCTGGTGTCTTCTGTCCTTTACTAAGCATTTTCTCCACTGGTCCCTTATGTTCTTTCTTTTCTCCTTATAGCTATTGGTCCTCTTTTACCATGCGATCATTTCTGGGAAAGAGAGTCCACCCCGTCTCCTCCTCCATCTCATGCAGCAGCTCTCGACTTCAGTCAGACTTTGCCTGGTTTTCTTCAGGAGTTAGCTCAACACCCTGCCAAAGCCCTCAGGTATCTCCCCCAGCAACTCGTCCCTGATGGTCTTCCTCCCCTTCCCCAGCCGCTCTTGCATCATTCACGGGTGATACTGCCTTGTTCCTGGTAGCTTGGCTTACTTGGCTGGGCTGGAATGATGCTGAAAAACAATGGAAAAAAGCCCTCAGAAATGGTCTTTCCTCCAGGGACAATTCTCCTCTTTAAATAGTCCCTTTGCATTTGGGAGGAAAAATACAATTTTTACCTCATTAACATATGATTCCCCAGTCATCTGCACTTCTGAGCTCTGTAGCTATTTTACATTCGCTCCTAATACATATGATTTAACCTGGAGCTATGATGTATAGATTCAGACTCCAGGAAAAGGACTGGAGACTCTGTATTAGTAATCAGTTCAGCTTTATTTCACTCAGTGGTGACACTGGACAGTAACAACTTACAAGCAATTTTGGACTGAACAAGATACATCTGTCCCTGCGCTGCAGTGGAGATGCATCCGTCTGTGCCCTGAGAGCCGTCGTTGTCTCCTCATCTATCACTTCCCACTTGTGGCATCACTTCATCTAGTCAACAGTAACTTGCCATCTGCAGTGCCAAGAAACTTTGAAAATGTTCTGAATTTCATACCAGGAGAGGCCATAAGGTGCACTTTGTATGTCAAACACCTCAGAAACTGGTTCTGTACTATTGTAAGCACTTATCCAAAATACATGTGGATACAGTCCTATGTTAATTGTTTGTTGTTTTTCTTTTTGCTGCTTTGTTTTTGAGCACCGGTACAATGTACCTTAATAGATCATTTTACATTTTGCTTTGCACCTTTCAGCATTGCATTGCTTATGTCTGATTAAGAAATGAAGATGGGAAGGGGTAAGAAGCCGTCCCCTGGCACAGCCCAGGCCACAGCATATAAACTGAGTGATGCAAAGTCCAATCTCCCCTGTACTGTAGGTGCCCGTGTAAGAGTAACAAACTTGTCTTACAGAGGTATAATGATGCCAGCTGGTCTCCCCGAGCCTGTTTCTATCCCAGTGTCTGGGCTGCTGAGCTGTCTGGGGGACAAAGAGTGCCATCAGGATGATGGCTCAAACCAGACGGGATTCCTGGCTCAGGGGAAGCACCACATACACATGCCTGCACTGCTTCCAGAGCCAGATGAGGCAAGAAGTAGGATGGCTGTGTCCCTGCGGGGCTAAGCCCAAACCTGTCAGCTCTATGCAGAGCTGGCTGGGACACGAGTGCACCACCTCCTGACACGGAAAAGTGGCTGGGATGTGGAGCAGAGAGACCCAGGCTGTCTCCAGTGTCGCTCTGTTGGAGCATGAACCCTACACCTGGCCCAGCTCTTCTTCAAGCCACTGAAGTGCCAGTGCACCACGCTCTGCGCTACCAGCCCAGCTCCCAGAGGTTTTATTAGCTGTAGCAGAGAACCTGCCTGGGGAGCACTGGCTCGCTGCCACTGCAGCCAACGTGTTTCTTCAGAAGCCAGAGTGCTGGGAAGGCAACATGGTGATACCTGAACCCTCTGTGAGAATTAGGAGCAGTTGTACCTCTGTTGTCTGTATTATTTCCATTACCAGGAGTAGCCAACCTCCTGTAAAGGAAATCCATATGTCATTTTATAACGTTAGGAAAACCATAGTAACCCCTGCACTGACTGCTCCATCATCATACCTCCCAACTCGGGTATAACTGATCATAGATGACACGTATCACTGGAGAGATGCTTACCTATTCCCCACATATCCCATCTTCACAGTGTTTCTTTTTTAACTCCTTGTGCTAAATAGCATGCTTTAACATTGGGCTTGCCCAAAGCACTCGTGTTTTTGCTGTGTTCTGTTCCTAAAGTCAATGATCACTTCAGAGGGAGCAGCGATGACGGTGCTGGCCATCTCTGAGAGTCCTTCCTCAGGAACATATTGAGAATCTAGATAGCCAAACTATGACCTGAGTCCCAGAATAGCCATGGAATAATTTTAAAATCAAATTATCTAAAATAGTAAAAGGAAGTTATCAATGAACATCTTGCTTTGCAGCACTGTTTATAAAGATTAATAAAACATTTACATATTTTACAAATCCATTTGGGGAGGGGATTTCTAATTTATAGGAGAACTTGACACTACTGTAGCTTGTCTAGATTGAAAGGAAAACAAATTTCAACATGTTGAAAATCCCCCCAAAGTGGAAATTCCCAGTTCTAATCTACTCTGAGGATCACACAAACAACATTTCATATTTTTATGGCAGCAGATCAGAACGGCATCATTCCTTTCTTCCATATGGCAAGGATGATGCAAAATAATATCTGGAGCGAGAAAAAAAAATAATGTGACTAGTTGGAATACAAAGAAAAAGAGCTTCATTGAAATGATCTTTTCAGCGCATCATCCCTCGTAACTCAGAACCTCTCAGCATGAGTTTGACACATGCTGTGCTATGCCAAACTTCTGGCTTCAAGGCTTCAAACTTCAGGCTTGCTTCTGCACCGCTGACAGCTAGAGGTGCAGAACCTGGCCCCGGGCACCCTGCTCTGGCTGACCCTGCTCTGAGCAGGGGGCTTGGACTGGATGGTCTCCAGAGGTCCCTGCCAGCCTTGGCCTGTTGCTTAAATAGCCACTTTTCCCAAACCTTAATTGCAGCCTGCCTCCCCTTTGCTCTCTTCCCCGCTGTCATCTCCCCAGGAGCCACCTCCCCACAGCCAGCTCGGGGGCTGGCGGTGGCCATGACTGTCCCCTGCCAGGGACGCCAGCATTGGGCTGCACCTCTCTGTGCCCGGCACGACCCTCACGCTGCCCAGCTGGCCCTTGCAAACGGCAGCATCCCCCTGGAGAGAGGGCGGTATTGTGAAGAGGCTGTGTTTTCACGGCCCAAAACAGTGAGCTTTTTGCAGCAAAAGAGCTGGTTTGAACGACCTTTTTTGTCAGTGAAGAAGGTCTGTGCTTCCAGGCGTTTGCAGGGTGCAGGCATGGCAGCCACTGAGGGAGCAACACTTGGCCAAGCCAGAGACCCTGCTGGGCAGAACCAAAATAGCCAATTACTTCATAGCCCATTAAAGAGTGAATGGCCTAAAAGTTATCCTGCACTAATGGCATCAGTCTTCCATGACTCCCTTCCAAGAGGCTGAGGTGAATAATTCATTCGCAAGAGTTTAAATGTCCTCAAATTAAAAAAAAAAAAAAGGCTCATAAGATCCACCGTTCAAATAAAAAGTAATAAACAGAAGCCGCTACCTCTTACTTAAGACAGAACTATGGGAAAAAAAATATATTTGCAGAAACCTAAGCAGCTGCCCTGAACTCACCATTTTTTTAACATACATGAAACATTTTTTTCCATGTTAGATCTCCAGTGACGCTGCTTCTGCTGTGCTCCTTTGACAATTTGTGAGATGCATTTGGGACCTGGGACTTCTCACCCAATTTGTATTCATTTTAAGGCAGAGTTTAAAGCATCTCTTGCTTATGGAGAAGGAATTAACTTTTTTTCCCCCAAAGATGCATTTAAGTATCTTGCACACTTATTTTACAATCTTTTTTAAATCAAGCTGTCACCGCCTTGACATGTCTACTCAGAATTAATTTTTCTTAGACCAATATAAATGGTCTAAGCTTGTCTTTGCTTGTCCGAGGAGGACAAGAACATCTTGTAAGAATAAAATTCTCAAGATCTTTTCACAGACATGTTTATCTGCACCCTGCAAGTAGGTCTTGTGTTTTGTGTTCATAGTGAGTTTGGAAGTTATAGAGGCAAACCAAAGCATGCTGCTACAGCTGTTTGTGTCCCTGTAAGTGTGTGTGTGAGGTCTAAGCTTGTCTTTGCTTGTCCGAGGAGGACAAGAACATCTTGTAAGAATAAAATTCTCAAGATCTTTTCACAGACATGTTTATCTGCACCCTGCAAGTAGGTCTTGTGTTTTGTGTTCATAGTGAGTTTGGAAGTTATAGAGGCAAACCAAAGCATGCTGCTACAGCTGTTTGTGTCCCTGTAAGTGTGCGTGTGAGGATCAGATAATTAGGTAACCAGTGGACTAAGCAGCTGGTATTTCTATCCATCTTGATGAGATAAAAAATTAATTCAGTTTTAGTTTCATTTCTTGGAAATTGGAAATTTCTCTGATCATAACATCTACTATGTAATACTTAATCTCAAGTAGTGCAGTGCTGAGGGATGCTGCAGGCCATGGATAAGTATTTGATCTGTGCTCAGTCACATACGTTAATAACAGCAAATCACCTTTCATTTATACTACAGCAAAGAAAAAACCCCTATGTCTGTTATGTAATAAAAAAGTGAATTAATAAAAACCCATGCCCAAGGAACTGGGCTACCCGAAAAAACAGGTGCAAAACCGAACGGTGCAGGTGAACTGATCGTAAATCGAAACCAAACAGCTCCTCAGCGGGAAGTGTTTTGCATCAGATGCAGGGGCCAAAAAGGCGTGCAGGGGTAGCTGTTGCCCCTGTGACTGGCTGCAGAGCTGGGCCCCCAGCCTGAGATGCCCAGCTTCAGAGCAGCCCTGCACCCGCAGCGCTCCCAGCTCCCGTCCTCCTCCTGGGTGAGGAGAAGCTGTTCTTTGTCAACCTTAAAGCAAGACCCAGAAAAGGGTGGAGACTAATGTCTTTTCCATTATCTGAAGAGCTCACAAACAAGTGTGAGCTCTTCACACCTCGAATACTGTGTTCAGTTTTGGGCCCCTCACTACAAGAAAGACATTGAGGTGTTAGAGCGTGTCCA
>NW_008795909.1:571422-587338 GCF_000699145.1 Aptenodytes forsteri | reverse complement strand
CTGGCAGTGCTAGGTTTATGGTTGGACTCGATCTTAAAGGTCTTTTCCAACCTAAATGACTCTATGATTCTAAGTCTTTCTCCCCTGCTCCCCCCACCCAAAGAGGCTGGGGCCTCTCTGGAAGGCAGCCTGGTATGGGGAGACACGGAGGCACTCCCAGGCCACAGCTAGTAAACACCTGCAGAGAGCCGAAGGAGTGACGGGGCACCGGACGTGCATCACCAGGGATTTACGGCTGCATCCAGGGGAGGCAACCCAAAAGCCTCTCTGTAACTCCCATCAGTGCCTGTATGGCCATAGATGTTTGCCTGAACTACAGCATTTTCCACAGGACCCACCAAAACAGAAAAGCTGTGCTCTTTCGGCGAGTGCAGGAGCATCGCTGCCATGGCAAGCTGACTGCACAGAGCTGTCTGGTGCCCAGGGGGCAGCAACCTCCGTGCCGAAAACCCCAACACGAAGCCAAACCACTGACACCAACCCAAGCCACTCGTATGCCTTTTGGTAGCAGCCAGGCCCTATATTTGAGAGGATGAATCTTTTGCTGCCAGTGGATTTTATAGCCTGCTGAATCCATTTCTGGCCACATATGAACACAAGCTGTAATAAGTTGTTATTTCAGTTCTGAGGAAGTGTTTGACTTTGGAGCAGCACCGAGGAGAAAACTGCTGTAAAGGAATTTGCTGTCCCTGGGCCTGATGCTGCATACATATCCCATGACGTTTATCACCACGGGTGTCTCACTGACGGTCGGCGGGTTGCAGTCGAAACCTGCTTAGTATTTGAGTCTGCAAATTCTGCCAATAAGCAGAGGTTGTCAACACGATCAAGCCTTAATATCAATATCCTAATTACTCAAAATAGTATTTGATTTTAAAATTCACTGTCAGAAAATAGCAATAATAGGGTTTTTGGTCTACGCATTATGGTAAGTTGCCTTTTTGATGTCAAGATTTTCTTTCTTAGGCATGAAGGCTAGAAAGACTTGTTTCAGATACATGAAAACCAAGATTGTCATGAAATGACGAGACTTGAGGAGCTAGGGCTTAGTGGAAAACATAACATATGTCATGAGATTCATACTAAAACTGGGAGAGTGAGCCATACTGCAGTATAACTGCAGTACAGGTGTGCAGAACTGCAGTAACTTCATGGTCAGGAAATACAGTTATGCAGTAGAAATGTCTCTTAAGCCTGTCTTTCATGCAAGTCTGAAACAACACTTCTTTACAGCCAACTGAAGCCAGCCAACAAAACCTGCAGAGCCCATGCTATTCTCCCAAAGCCTCCATACGACTGGTACAAAGGCACACGGGAACTAGTAGGCAATCAAAGCTGCATTGAGGCTGTGTTTTCACAGGAAGTTTGTCCTGGGGAATATTAAGAAATCTTTCCCTTCAGTTTCCATATCAGGTTTTCAGATCAGCGCTCTTCCCAGCCTCTCCTCCTCCGGGCTGCTCGCAGTGTGGAGTGCTCTTTTCCTGTTTACCCGTACATCCCTTTTTATTACTAGGCAGTTTTTTTTTTTTAAAGCACACTCAGGCGCCTGCTTGTTTTTTCTAAAGCTCTACGGGGATTTGTTGGCGTCTTTTGCAGCAGGTCATCCTGTTTTCAGACAAAGTTCCTGTCTTGTTAAAAACAATCATTTCTGGATGTCTCTGTATGGCTCCTGCTTTTAATCATCCTGAGTCCTTGAGCCGTGCAATCCACACTCCAAATATTTAGGTTTTGTTTGTTTGTTTGTAGCTAAAAAAAAAAAGAAAAGGGACAGAAAGGAAAAGCCCACAGAACATTTTCAAATAGCCGCCCTTCTGCAGGACAGGAGACCTCTGCACACTGCAGAACCAGAGGTCAGCTGTGCACAGGTGGTGGCACACTCAGGACAAGGGCTACAACCAGCAGACAGAACAGCGGCGGTAGCAGCGGCAAGCCCCTTTACCACCACTCAGAATGCCCTTGCTGCTCTGGGTAGAAGCAAGCTGGCTGCAGATGCCCGAGTCTTGGGTAAGTGCTGGCCAGCACAGCTCCCTGCAGCCACACTCAGCCCTGGGGGCAGATCCGCAGGGCACAGCTACAGAGATGGGATGGGCCAAAGTAGGGCTGGCCCGTCTTTTGGGCGTAGTCTGCACTCTCAGCACCTAGCCAAAAAAAAGAGTAACGCTGTCTTGTACAACAGCAATAATTTTTAGAGCAGATCAAAGCTCTACATGGCTTTCAAACCCATGGATGGACAGTAATAGGGCCAGTATAATGCTATATAACTTGATGGTTTTTAATTTTATGTTGAGAGAAAAACTCAGACAACTGTCTGTCATATTTCATCTATTTTAATTCTGTACATGCCCCCTACTACTGCAGCAAGGGCAACTATCCAAAAAGTACATCCATGCTGACAACACCTCCTGTGATGAGGGGACCACTATCGTTTTAATTCCACTGAGGCTGGGACAGATACTTTTCACGGCTTCGTTTGAGGCAGCGGAAGGAGATTACTCTCCGTGGCTCCCTTTATAGCCAGCAGTAGAAGGTATTCTCTGTTGGGGGGCAGCTAGTGCCCCTAAATTAGGATCCCCTGCTGAGCTCTGCTCTGTGGAGTCTCTCCTCATTACCCTAGTGAAGGGGGTCAGCGTCCCACCTTCTAAAAGTTAAAGGATGTGAATAAACCCTCAATAATTGGTGATATAAGATGCCAAAGTGTTTAACAAGCGTATTTAGTACCCTTCACATACAAATAGATGGGGGAAGTCGGTTCACAGAAGGTGATCTATCTCACCATAAGCTGGGACAAGAAGTCAGGTCTCTCTTACCTAGCCTCAGAGGAAGGTCTTGCTCTGTCTGCCAGGCTGTGCTGTTGCCTGCAGTGCTGCAAGGAGGACTCACTGGAGCAGAGGACTGAATCTCTGAGCTCCTGAGGTAGCACTTTCCAGCCTCTTACCTATTGTGAAATGCTGTTATTACAATGGCAAAAGGAAAAGGGGAAAGAAAGAAAGAAAGAAAAAAGATAACTTATTCTCTTTACTGGCTCCCAATTTGCACTACAGCAAGCTGCATCTTAAAGGGTCTTGGGTCATCTCCTTGGAGCCCAGGGAAAGCTCACTTTCAAGTGTACCTCCAGGGTTTTGTGTACTGTTATGTTCCAGGAGGTGATGAAACGTGTTTCAAAATATGTATGTTTAAAGGTGTCAGGGCCTGCAGCTCCATTAAGAGAAAGGGTCTATTGTGTGCTTCCTGATGCTGAACACTTATGCAAAATGATCATCAATCAAAGTTTCAGGCTTTGGTAAATTTACCCCTGACAGTTCTTATAGGAAGATGTTACACAATCCCTAACCCAAATGCTTTGATCTCCTAAGTCAAAGTCAATATGTCCAGCTGGATAAATAGCATTAAGCACAGCACTGCTTCCTGTGTAAGTGATAAAAAATTGATAAAATCCTGACTTTCAGATGCACAGGTGCTTTAAATCAATGGAGTACAGTTCACCAAAGCTATTAATACCACCCCTGGAAGTCCTGACTGGAAGCAAAAAGCTTTGAAATTTTCATGCTCCTTAGTTCAGAAACAGAGTTTAAATTAGGTCATTTTTAGGCGGCCACAAACACTGAGCCATACTCTGGGCCAGGAGCAATCAGAACCGTGCCATTTGCTTAACTGGACCAGAGTCCCAGAGCTGAGATCCAGCCTCCTCCACTGCCAGCCTCCCTGCAGCACAACGGGATTAGCTTTCAAGGATGTGCTCGCAGAAACAGATTTACAGCCTTGTCCCTCGTCCCTGTCCTAACCAGTCCTCTCTTCACACACATTAGATGTGTCGTCGTCATCCCCCCTTTCAGGGCCCTACCATTTTTCAAACCCCACTTAGTCTCCTTGGACTCCTGATTGACCACGGTGATAATGCTTCCTCCTCCTCCTCCTCCCATTATCACAGGCCCACAGCCCCTCTTCCTGGGCAAGAGCAGGGCTGGTGGGGTTCAGGCAGGTTTCCTTCCCTCCAGCTTACCCACTTCGCAGCATAAATAATCTGTTACAGATCCCATCTTACTGCCCATTCCCCTCTTCCCCCAATAATAATGACATTCTTGAAAGCTTGAGATAAATATCCTGTTACAAAACAGATGATCAGGATGAATATTACTTTCATCCTCTAAGTGACTACTTGTGGGGGAGTGGAGATAGTCTGTTTAGCCATATGGATGGTTTTCCATCATTCACAAACATCATTGACAGCGGGGCAAAAAAAAAAATTTTGACGCGAACTTTGGGTTGCTTCAGCTGAAGTTGATTCTTGGAAGGTAAAATTCACCCTGGTCCAAGGGCCACTCCATAGCAAATGTAGCCCACATGTTCTTATGAAAGCCCTGAAAACATATGGGAAATTTCAGAAGAACATGGTCCTTGTGCTAAGAAAACCCTTGGAGGAAATCTTTGACATACAGATCTGAGGAATTCATTTTGATTCCTCTGAAATGATACACCCATCTCCTCTCTTCCAAGTATATACTGACTGTAGGCTCCTACAGGTGCTATGTCTTCTAAAAAAAAACCCAAACAAATTGCTTCCTAGAAACCCTTCTTTGGACCTAAGGGAAGGAAAGGAGTCAGAGAACAAAGTCCTCCCTGCCACTTCTCAAAAAGCATTTTGTACTTCCTCTGAAAGTGAACTAGACCATGCCCATGGAGAAGTGTGAGGTGCCCTTTCACCCAGCAGCAGAAACGAAAACAGACACCTTGAGTTTCAACAAATGCTCTTGCTGGGCAGATTATGAAGAGATAAGGAAAACTGTCTCTATCTAAGAATACGTCAGCTAAGATGTTTTCTCCTCATGGCGGTAAGAAGAGCTCAGACAGAGACCAGGCTAGGTGGGCAGCCCGTTCTCAGATAGAGAGACCACGTTTCATGGAGGGCTGTTATCTCAGACTCTGCAGCCCCATTTTGTCTAGACCTTGGTCCTTCCTCCCTGACCTCAGCCACAGTTCATAACCCCACTCCGAGCGAGCAAAAAGTCTCCTGGCTGCTCCCAAACAGGCTCTTGCTCTAAGGGGTGGTCTTAGCCAAAAACAACCTCAGCAAGTGCTCAATTCCCTCCTCGCTGGCCCATGTGACCCTTTCATCAGTGTGCCTCACAACAGTGCATGTAGGACACACATCAGATGCCCAGGAGTTGCTCGCAGGCAAACTCTTCAGCCCATGGTGAATGGAGGCAGCTCACACGTTTTTGGAGGCTGGAGTATGAAGGTCAGGTGGGAATTTGGGAGGAAAGGAGACAAGGGGCACAGGGCTGGAGCTGCGCAGATCCACAGGGCAGCTGTTGGCATAGGGGAGGTTTTGGGGTCATCTTCACCTTGCTTGTAACCCTTGCTTGGAGCTCACCTTGCCACAGCTGGACCTGATCCCTCTGGCACGTTTTTCCCATCTCATCTCTACTGTCTCTATGGTCAGAAGTTCATTTTCCCCTTCTTTCTAAAGGCAATGTGCTGAATCCATCTTAATGGATGATCAGAGTGACTGATCAATTCCAAGCCCTGAGAATAAAAAGCCCTGGTTAATTTCTCTGCAATTTTGGCCTCATTTGCCTTCTAAAGTAATATGCAATATATTTTTGCAGGGAATCAGTTGCAAAATCAATATGGGCTATGCTTATAAGAGCAAAAAGACAAGCAACATCATGAGTCCTATTCCAGGCACTGCTTTTGCCTTACTATGTCAGCTAACCTAGCTTGAAAAACTGCTGTAACACCACTCACAGGGAGGTGAGGCACTACGCCTAAAATGGTTTTCACAGCACAGACTACTGTTATTCTAACGGCTATGAATTTTCCTATTGTTTCTTGCTACTACTTTAATGTTACAGTTGCTATTTGTTGTGGAACATATCGATGAAGAGAATTGGGTCAATTTACCTACAGTTTCCTCGCCCCTAAAACCAGAATACCTACTGCTCTATTTGCTTCCAGCCCAGTCTCTAGCTCAAGAATACTGATCATCTTACTCAGATAAGATAAATAGCATCAGAGTGATCGAATCAAGTAATACTTCCTCAACAGGGACAGACAGGTGTGCATCTGACAATTAGCAGATTGTAATCAGTATTTTCCCATAGCAATGTATCGCTTAGCTTTACCAATTAATAATGCAGCATTCATACGTTTACTTTTGTAGGTTTTCAGAAAAAAAAAAAAGTCCAGCTAACAAAACCCTTCAAAGGAAATATCCTGTTGTAGGTTTCTGAGTTGCCCTGAAGCTGAATGATGCAGGTAGGTGACTTTTCCCTACCTGTATGTAACAGTTCTTGTCCACCTGACATAGCAGAGGCATCACATGTGTTGTTAATGAGCCCCAAAGGAGTGGGAGCAATTGTTTTTAAATAATTAGTCTGTGCCTGAGTCTAAGAGAGACTAATTTTATCAGTGAGCATAGAGAGCTCTTAGTATGCAAGAACTCATGCTTCTTTGCCTCCAGTTTTCTCTGAGTAACTACATGAATCGACATGGGTGGCGGTTGAAAGCACTGGGCTAGAGTGAAGAGTGCTCTCATCCCCAGCACTCAATGCAGAAGACTTGTTTCCTTTATTTACTTTGCATAAATCCTGGGGAGGAAATATGAGGCACTGAGAGTCCCTTTGTTTTTGCTCATTGGATTTAAGCAATTCCTCCTGCACACATCAGAACAATGAATCCCTTCAGTTCACCAGGCTGCGAGTGATATAAGGCCATGGATTCACACTGCAGATCTCCAGAATTTTCTATGTTTTGGAGAAGCAATTGGATGATTGCAGCAACTTCACATTCAAACTTCAAGTCTGCTATTTTCAGAGACAAGTGATAAAATGTACCCCCTTATGCTAAGAGTCTGAGCTGGCATAATGTTCATATCATTAAGCCAGAACATCCAGGCTGAAGTTGTCCTCACTAATTAGGAAAATTCCTGGCCAAAAATATATTGGTTGGAGCCCAAAGAACACAGGTTATCCCAGTGATTCCTCACCACATACTGTCACTGGTAGAGTCCTCATCTTACATACTTCCAGTCTCGGTAAGGACTTGCTAACACAGCCAAGGTGGTGCATGTGGACAAGCACCCACACAGCTGGTAGGTTCAGTTCTCCCTCTGAACCCACAGAGCACATAACAGAGCCCTTCCTTCTAACTGACTTCAGAAAATATACTTTTTTTTAGGTGAAAAACATCCTACAGCCATTTATTGACTCTCCAAGAGCCATGGACAAATGCTGTTTTGCTAGACAATCACTCAGGCATGTCAATTGGATGCCCAGCTCCATTCAGAGTTGTGACCTGGCTCATGAATTGTACCATGTAGAAGAAGAGAGAGTATATCAAGGTCATGATCATTTGAAAGATTTCATATTTATCCAGATTAAAAAAAACATTGGCTAGTTTGACTGGAGGTTTTTGGTACCAAAGGCACAAACTTTGATCAAATAAGAAAGAAAATTACCAGGTTTTGTTTCTTTCGTATTTAATCTTTAGAGGGAAATCTTCTCTGAAAATCCCATTTGGACACTGACCTAGTCTGACTAATTTTGGTATCTTGCTCTTGGGAAACAAACCAATTCTCCTTCTTTCCCTGTGTAATACATGTAGAAAAGCAGTTGCCTTGTAATTTAATCCACCATACTTCAGTGGGGCACCAAACCTACTCACCTTGAATATAGGCCATAAGGCATTTCAAGGGTTAGCTTGGAGGTTGCATTATCATTCTTTAGCCCAAAAACTATATAAGCAAAAAAGTCAGGCAAACTAAAACTCAAAAAAAAAAAGAGAAAAGGTGTTGAGGGTGGGTGTGATGATGAAAATGCTGACGGGCCCTTGCATTCAGTGGCAGTAATTAGCTTTACCATAGTAAATTCCAGGCATATGGCATAGCAACTTTCGCACCCTCTTATATGATTTAAAATGGTTCTCACAAATGTTCGTCTCACTGTAACTGTGAAAAATCTCCTGTTTTCTCAAGAATAAAACTTCTCCAATATCTTGTGCTGACAACTGATGCTTAAAAAAATGCCCCCCAAATCCAGTTAAGGCAATGATGTGTGTTCAATGCAAGAGAACAACAATTAGTGTATTTTTGACTGAAAAGAACTCAGTTAAGCTGCCAGAAATGTCAAAAGTTCCTCACTACCCTGACACTTACGTAATTGTTCTGCTAACACCCACACGCCGGAATAGACCTACTCCACCAAAAACTGCAGGGCTGACTCACTGAGCGTTCCTCTACGTATCTGAAGACCTAACCATCTAGGATACATCATCTATAGCGTAATTCTAATGTGATTTCCCTGATTCAATAAAGTTACACTTCACTCAGGGAAAAAAAAAAGGATAATCTATATCTTTGGGATCCTGCCCACCCATCACAGAGGAAACAGCCAAGAATGGCAGCGCTGCGGAGGGTATCTGCTCTCCAAAAACCTGCCTGAGCCCCATATAAGGGCAGAGCTGGGATTAGATGTGGCTGGCTGTGAGTCTTCTGGATTCTGCTTGCTGAAACAAGATACAGAAGCAACTGTACCTACAACCTACTCAGTTTTGACCTCCGTGCTGTGTAATGTTCGCCTTTCTGAACCCAGTTATTACAGCTGGCCATGAACCTTCTTATCTGCAGGACAGCGCTCCCCTCTGTGCAGCTCATCCTAACCCTGTGCTGAGGCACTGACCTGGCGCAGACTGGAAAGGGAGCAGGGCACTGCTGGATCCGGGTCCTTGCTTCCTGCACGCTTCTGTCTTATTCCCATTCAAATTCTGATGTGATCCAGAAATGCTTAACTCCTCTGACCTGATGAGACTGACACATGAAATGAAGCAGATGATTGGTGCAAAATGGGACTGGAAGCAAAAACAAAATAACAAACCAACATTTATAAGTTACTGGAGAAAACCTCTAAGAAAGAGCAGGGAGGCTCCAATGCATCACTGGAAAGCATAGGGGTGTAGGCATCTCTACAGCAACCTCTTGTGAACGCTTGAACAGAGATTTATGTGCGCGGTTTAGCCAGAACAGGAAACTTTGTGAAAACGGTTTATACTTTACAGCTATACTACAAAACTGCTCAGAGAAAGTAATAATTTAATATAATTTACCTTTGTGGTATGCTGGTGGCACCAATGTACCAAATGAGTAACATAAACTGTGACCATGAACAGTACTGTAATCATCATGCCATTGTGCTCTGACATACCAAGTGACGACCTGGTATTGGGATGGGGCAGTTCTACCATTAAGTCCTGATAAACATCTAAGCATATTAAAGCCAGGATAAACTTAACAGCAGTAATTCTCTTGTCAACATTTGCAGAGATTACACTTGTACACACCCAATCATCAAGGTATGTTGTACACTGCAAAGCTCTTAAATGCTGAATCAAAGGTGAAGAAATAACTACCATCCCCATTTATGGCTATACCTTGAGATGCATGCCTTTCAAAAGGACTGTACACCTTAAATATATACTTTCCCAGTAATGTGCACAACCCAATACTGCCCCAGCCATTTTTAATACCGCCTCGTGTTTAGGGCATTATCCTTTCCCCATTTGTTCTATTTACACCAAATTCTTTCTACTGGTTTCCCTCTCCCACTGACCAATGTCTCTTGAGCTTCCAGATGAAAAGAAATTACTAGGTTGATCTGTGGGACTTGGGAGTTGTGGTGACTGACCCCTTGAGACCACTGTAGTTTGGCAGTTTACTTTTTATCTCCTGTTCCTTTTTTTTTTTCTTGGGGGGGTGTGTGTGTGCAAAATGTAGTAAACTAAACCAGAAAGCTAGGCCCTTGCATGGCAGGATGCGAAGACTTATGTCACGTGCTGTCCCCTGGAAGCCAGCAACGCCGCTGGTGCTTCAAATTCAGCATGTGATTTGAGTTTGTTTTTTAACAGAGTAGGACGTTTTAGCACCTAGGCCGGGGCCATCAGTTTGGTGCTTCTCTCTCGATAAGCTTTTACCAAACTGTGTTTGACAGCAGCAGGTCACCAGGGAAACCCCCAGCCCCAGTAATAAGGAAACTCTTGCCTCTGTCAATGCATTTACCCCATTTGGTGCAGATCCTGCCTGGCCCAGGAGAGGTCCCCACGCGGGTTACATCTGTGAAAAGTAAAACAGATGTGCTAAATGGGAGTTGCAGGTGCCAGGACATATATGTCTATGTCTCTCCCCCTGTGACATCCTGGAGCCAAACTGTGTGCTCGGCTCCGTCGGGTCCCCAGGACACATTCCAGTGGCCATATAAAAAACAGACAGCGGAAATTGAATTGTTCATGCCTGGGTTGGACTCCTAATTGCTTCTCTTTGGAACCAGAACATAAGATAGCTGCACAGCATTTCTTTTCCTGAATATGCCTGTCCCAGGGTGAAGATCTTTTTCTTACGTAATTTGCTGTCCCTGCTCTGCTCTCTGCACAGCTGATTTACCCTGCACTGTGCAAACGCAGTCCTTGTTTACTCTTTTCACGGTCTAGAACAAGCCTTCAGTCATCCCAGGGGCAGGCTTTATTCCCATGGTCAGAACAAGAGAGAGATTTAGGATCAGGGGACCTCGTAAACGCAGAGGAAAATAAATCTTTAGCATTGGGTACAGAAAGCTGCTTTCTACACTTGCTTGATGCTGTCAGGTTTGCTTCCTTGTAGGATGAGTGAACGGGATGAAAATGGGACAATGCTATTGAAGGAACATACTTGAGCGATAGCACTAATACCTCCCCAGGTAAGCCCACATGTTAGTGCCTAGTAAGCCCTTCCAAGCGCATCAAAATGGGCAGCACTAAAGAGATTATAGCATTTTCTCAGCAGCCTCGTCTGGTGTGATGTATGTGCCCAGTATAGCATGATACAGGCTGTCCCTGAATAGCAGGCAACAGCAGAAACACACCAGCATGCAAAATAAACGTAAGAACACACTTCACACTTCTGAACTCTTTGGTATTGGCAAAGAAATAATACAAGGACAGTCCTGTCCCTATACAAATAGCATGATATTCCTGCACCATAGATCAGGACTTTTGAATAGGAACTGCTATTTTCCTCAGCTAAGGTAACAGAACCATATGAATCTGAATTCCAACTAGTAAGCTAATTTATTGATTTAATCACTGCCACCAAATTTAAGGGCGTATCAGTATTTTTATGCAATCACAGTCTCAGTACCACTTTTAAAATTTAGTCTGCTGCTCTTTTTTGCCTCTATTATACAGTCAATTTTTTATTTGAAAGCTTTCAAATTAACATGTAATTAATTATAAGAAAAGTATGCACACACATAGCCTTCTGTTCTCTTCATGTTTATTATTTTTAAGACAGAGCTGCCCACCCATGCTATGTTTCTGTTGCCAGCAGAATGTAAACCACTGCAAAGCGATACACAGGTCAGTGCCACTAAAACTGCCACTACCAATGGCAGTACCTGGTGGGGGAAAAAAAAAAGGAAAAAAAAAAGAAGAAAAAAAAGATTAGAGTGCTGGCCTGTGTGCTTGGCCAATACACTGTGAGCCTGGCTAAATGTGTGCCTTGCACTGCCCTCCTGCAAGCTTAGTTTTATCCTCTGAGAAAGGAGAACCCTACAGCCATTAGCGATCTGCTCTCAAACAAAACTGCTCACCTTTGCACACCCTGAGGAACCGTTTGGAGAACTCATGTATGAGCTACATTCAGAAGGGAACTTAGTTTATACTACAAGAACTCAAAAGAAAACAAAACCTCTTGAATAAATGCATGTCTGTAGTAGCTGTTAAGTATTTTAAAGCTTCATTCCTAAGTAATTGCTAATTACATTACTTTATTACAAGGCACAATTAAATATGTGCTTGAGGTCATCCAGCTATTTGCTGTTTCAAGGAAAGCACTTGAGTCAAAAGGATTTCCTAAATGGAGTAATTCAGTGTTTTATTTCTCCAACTTCAGGAATTATTTTAGATGTGAATAATTGGACATTGAATAATCAGTTAAATGCCATTTCTATAAATTGTTTGTGCTTTACATAAAACAAGTAAAATGCTTTATAGGGCACTTTTGTTCTGCCTTTGAGGCACCCTGCACTAACCAGTTTTGCACCAAAGGCACTGTACTTTATGATCAGTTTGGTCTAGGATGATTTGTGTATTTCTATTTTCAAATAGATCATTCACACAAACTACCACAGACAGACCATTAATTCTCACTTTTACTGAAATTAAAGGAACTGTGAGAGGGACTTACAGATAAACCTAGAGGTCAGAATCACAGACTGTAAGGTAAGCACCTAAAAGTAAGGGCTGGTGACACTAGGCACCATTTAGAGACAGGGAAGGGAACTGAGTGGCTCCAGAGTGCAGTTTGTCCTCTCTGAAGACCCCCTGAAAGTGATTATTAAAAGAAATAACTAGCTAAAATGTGAACATCTAACTTCTGACGTCTAAAGCTGAATGACTACCTAGCTGAATCACAGGCATCTGCTGGTTCAGTCAAAGCTGACAGTCAAGATCCTCAAAATTCATGCCTAAGCGTGACCTGTCAGCAGAGAAACCTGTCTCCACTACATTTTCCAAGCTCTTGCATTTCCAGAGTTGAGTTGAGTTGGCATCTCAACCAAAATCCTGATGCCAGCATGTTTCATGCTCCTTGGCCTTCCCCAGCAGGCAATCCCAGAGCGTACTTCACTCGCCCGACATTAAACAGTGCAGAGACAGAGGTGTCTCTGCCACTTTGATTCAGGTCATCAGCGGGATGTGGAAAACCAAGGCTGGAGTCCCTGCTTTGGTAAATATTGATTGATGCAACATGGGAAATGTCTGACCAAAGAAGCAGAAAAACCTTTCCTATTTTAGGCCCCATCTTCTCACAGAAAGACAGGCTCCTGTTGAATTCTGCTCCAAATCAAGTAGAAGAGAGGTGTGAACCTGCATCTTTAGAGGAAGAAAGCACTTACATAAGGAAAAAAAACTTTCCCATCCCTGATGTCTAATGCAAGAAGAAACTTCATCAGTACTTAGCCTCCTGAGGACGCCTCTGCATCGCTGCCTCAGTATCCCAGGCTGTGAAGCATCTCACAGTGGCCCAGTTGGCCTTGTTTCAAAATGTCATAGACACCTGCCTTTTTGGTACTTCTCTCTCTCATTAAACTATGTAGATAGCCTGTCTGCCTAATTCAGGGCCAGGGCTTCTATTACAGGGAGACATGAAGGAATCAGGCAAAGCAACACTGAACTCTAATCTCCATCATCCATGCGAGGCTCTTGTCCTCTGTGTCTGCATCTCTGGCCAAGACAAGCTCAGGTTATAAGCACTCACGGAGATCTATTTGGGCCTCTACACATGCTAAGAATGAGCAAAAGGTTTATGGTCCAAAACCCAGCAAAATAGGCTTTTCATGATGAATAAGCTTTGAGCTGCGCTGAAGAGGTTTCATTCGCAGCCAGGGAGGTATGAAACCAAAACAAAATAAAACACACCCCACCCAGAAATAAACATTTCAGGGTTCAAAAGCTGACTCTGCCAGTGACTGAATGAATGAGGGGATCATGGTTAACAGGAATAGGCTCTTCTTACTGCCTAGGTACTATAAAATCTTCTGGAAGTTGAAGGATAACTGACCTCCTGGTGAGGCTTGGGTTGTAGATCTGGTCTCTGACAAAGCATCAGATGGTAGCGTGGTTAACTGAATCCGCTCCTGCATCCCTCAGCGGCTGACAGGACAGCGTGGTTCAGACAGAAAGAGGAAAAGTGAGTGCATACATGCATGCGAACACAAAGATAACAACGTGCCACGTAGTTTTCATTCCCCTTTAGAGTTCTTCAGCTGGTGTGTGCTGAGGGATGTACTACTACAAATTCAAAGGGTGTCATTTGTATTTTACTTAACTCTGCTGCAGTGCAAAATCTCCTGCCTGGCTCCCAACTCGCCAGATGCCACCCTCAGACTGCTGCCACGCAATGAGCTGGCTATAGCCATCATATTACAAGTCTCTGCCCCCGGCTTCACTTGGAAAATACAACCCTCTTGAGCACGCTTCATCTAACATTTTATAGCCTTCATATACTTAACCTTAATGCTCATAACATTTCAATCAGATCTGACAGTACTAATGATAAAAATCTCCTTAAATGCTACCATTATTTATTGTTGCATTACTACTAGGCAGGTATCTCAATGGGTTTGATAAACTGCTTGCATAATATGTAGCTTTCAGTTAAAATGTTGAATGACTAAGATTTGTATTTAAACCCACTGCCATAAAACGTCACTGAAAATGCCCTGAAGATGATAATCAGAACATATTTTCTTCCTAAAATATTTTAGTCATCAGAGAGGCAAGTTTACCTTATATGAATATGGAAGTATTTGATGGAAGTAATCTGGGGCTTGTTCTGTTTTCTTCGAATCCTAACTCCGCAATGTGCTGATGTTTTTCTGTGCATCTTCATTTTAAAAAATGTAATCAAAGTACAATGTAACCCTAAAGAACCAGTATTATTAATTAATAATGACATGGATTACAAGAAACAAATTGTATTTATCATTGTGTCAAGCTTGCTGGGAATTGTCACAATGTTATATTGAAATTGTCCCTTCCTTTAACTTTCAGGTCACAATCACTGTAGTTTAATATGACTCCTTCTGCTTGTTTTCTAAGTTGACCCCTTAGGTGACAATTGATCATTTGAGGATTATTCTGGCTGTGGTTCCTGTTGGGATGAAGGTTAACAGAAAAAATACAGCTTATTACTACAATAATGGAGTAATAAGAAATGTTTGAGATAGATAGTTGTAAGACGAGCATCATGTTATACTGCACCTTAAGAGATAACTACAGCTCAGGTGGTTTGAGAATTTCTATTTCAGTTGCTCATGGTTTGCAGAACTTCCGTTTCCAGAACTTTCATTTCTTAATCATGAAATCCATGGTTAATAAGGTTGAGGTTTGGGTTATATTAGTTCGTAAAATCTGAACAAAAGTTGATGTGATACTCTTGAGGAGAAGGATAAAGAATAAACATGGTGCCAATTTTAAGGGGAAAAAAAAAAGTAGTACTTAAATTATGACCTGATTATTCATTTTACCAGGACTGTGCTATCCGTCATACTAATGCAGAGTGACCAACAGTGCCAGCCCCAAAGAATTTGCTGTCCTGCCTGAGCCCTGACATGGGTGAAAACAAAAGACTTAAATATAGCGGGGGGGATATCAACAAATAAATAAATAAAAGTCAAAGGCTCCTGCTTTGAGCTGTCGCTGCTCTGAACATTTAAACACCATACCCTGAATACACAGAGCTGAACAGCAAGTGAAGCAACTGGTAAGAACAGCCTGGAAACTCCTTAATGAGAGAGGGCAGGACCATGGTGGGCAAGGCGGACTGGACAATTTGCCCCCACTGAGCGGTGGGACAAGGTACGTGGCATGTGTCCCGTGAGTCGCACATCAGCCTGGCCAAATCCCCCTGCTTAGAGGCAGGGCAAGGTTTGTGTAACACTTCAGTCCCACTTTCAAGCCTTTGAAAAAGGTAGCAAGCAGGGATCCTCTCAAAATCCCTGCTGGGGAGGATGCCGTTAATGCCATCTGGGTGTCAGCCTTGCTTGAAACTGCAGCAACTGATGTGCCAACTTTAATTAACATCACAGATGTTTTCTGAGCAGAACACACAGGACTGTCCATGCCACTATCTGTTCCCAGGGTCAACGCTCTTCAGCCGCTCGCTACTTCAGGAACCTCCTTCAGCTGGGCTTAAAAATAATGGCCCCGGAAGCACAGCAGCAGCGTAAACGAGATTAGCCTCTTCAGAACAATTTTACTCCCAAGCAGATGTTGGCGACGGGATCAGCATTGAGGCCAGGCTTCTCCCGATTTATTTTCGCTCCTCGCTTTTCACTTAACCCATTTGCTAACCCGCACCTCGGAACAACCCCGCCCGGCTCAGCCTCCGGCC
>NW_008795909.1:569082-570021 GCF_000699145.1 Aptenodytes forsteri | reverse complement strand
GTCCCCCGCGCCCCCCCCCCGCCGCGGGGGGGGGGGGAGGCGGTGCGGGGGGGCTGCGTGATTCATTTTCCTGGGGCGGAGGGAGATAAGTTGTGCGGAGTTGGAGGGGTGCAGCCCGCCCGCCGAGCCAGCCGCATGCCTCTGTGAGAGAGAGGGGCGCTTCCAGAGCACGCTCCGCTCCCCCCGTCCTTCCTCATGCTAGATACGTTCAGACCCGTCCCTTTCGCGTCGGAAATGGCGATTAGTAAATCCGTGGCGTGGCTGAACGAGCAGCTGGAGATGGGCAACGACCGGCTGCTGCTGATGGACTGTCGGCCGCAGGAGTTGTACGAGTCGTCCCACATCGAGTCGGCCATCAACGTGGCCATCCCCGGCATCATGCTGCGGCGGCTGCAGAAGGGCAACCTGCCCCTGCGCTCCCTCGTCGCCAGCAGCGAGGAGGATCGGGAGCGCTTCGCCCGCCGGTGCGGCACCGACACGGTGGTGCTGTACGACGAGCACAGCCGCGACTGGAACGAGAACACGGGCGGCGAGTCCGTGCTGGGGCTGCTCCTCAAGCGCCTCAAAGACGAAGGCTGCAAGGCGTTTTATCTGGAAGGTGAGGAGGGCCGCCCGGGCCCGGGGTTGTGGGAGACGAGGAGGATCGGGAGCGCTTCGCCCGCCGGTGCGGCACCGACACGGTGGTGCTGTACGACGAGCACAGCCGCGACTGGAACGAGAACACGGGCGGCGAGTCCGTGCTGGGGCTGCTCCTCAAGCGCCTCAAAGACGAAGGCTGCAAGGCGTTTTATCTGGAAGGTGAGGAGGGCCGCCCGGGCCCGGGGTTGTGGGAGACATCGCTGCCTGCCTGGGAGCCCGGCGTGAGCCGGGGAGGGCAGAAGGAATTGCCGCCGAGACATCTCTCCAGAGGTCCCCGCAGGGCGAAGCGGCACAGAGCTT
>NW_008795909.1:564352-568949 GCF_000699145.1 Aptenodytes forsteri | reverse complement strand
ATCTCTCCAGAGGTCGCGGCAGGGCGAAGCGGCACAGAGCTTTAATCCTGAGTGTGCTGAGCCCTCCGCCGCAGCGGGCGATTTTCTTAAACCTTCGTTGAGGTTAGTCCGTCTGCGTGAGAACGTGACATTTTTTTCTTTTTCCCGGGGCTCGAGAGGGTGGGAAACAGATGCCCCTTTGCAGACAGGGCTGTGGCAGGGAGGTAAGTCGGCTTGCCATCTTGTATCAGATTGCATTTTTTTTTTTTTTTCTTCCCCTTTGCTTTTCTCCCCAGGTGGTTTCAGCAAGTTCCAGGCCGAGTTCGCCCTGCACTGCGAAACTAACCTAGACAGTTCGTGTAGCAGCAGCTCTCCTCCTTTGCCAGTCCTGGGCTTGGGAGGCCTCCGAATCAGCTCCGATTCCTCATCAGACATTGAATCTGACATTGACAGAGACCCCAATAGTGCCACCGACTCCGACGGCAGCCCTCTCTCCAACAACCAGCCTTCCTTCCCGGTGGAGATTTTACCCTACCTCTACTTAGGCTGTGCCAAGGACTCCACTAATCTGGACGTTTTAGAAGAGTTTGGCATTAAATACATCTTGAATGTTACCCCCAACCTGCCTAATCTCTTTGAAAACGCCGGCGAATTCAAGTACAAACAGATCCCGATCTCTGACCACTGGAGCCAAAATCTGTCTCAGTTCTTTCCTGAGGCCATCTCCTTTATAGGTGAGACCCGGTTATTTGCTAATAGCTGTATGTCAAGCGGCAGAATTCTTTTGCAGAATTCAAGAGGTTTCGGGCGAGAAGCAGTAGCAGCGTTGCTGGGCTGGGAACTGAGCAATGGGCAGGATGGGGGATCTTTTTAAATCTCTTCCTCGCAGAGTGGGGGGGGGGAGGTAAATGAGCCTGAGGTTGATGGCTTATTCGTCTTTTTTTTGTTGTTGTTGCTATTTTTTTCTTCTTGAGGTTACTGAAGAGCAGTATAATAACAAGAAACGATCTGGGAAGCTAACTTTAGCTTTTAAATACAAGTTATTCAGTTATTCAGAGGCGATATCCCTGGCAAATGTATAGTCAGGGCTTTAATTAAATCTCGTGGTAATAATGATAGACCTCTCAGGCTCGGTGCCTCGGTTAACCAGCCCTTAGACATTATCTGTCAGCTTTGGAAACGCGTCTCCCTGGGCTCAAGGAGTTCTGGTTAAAATTTTCACACTCTCCCTCGTTTCGGGGAGGACTAAAATCATCCCATCCCATGCCCACCACCCCATGCGGTGGGGTGGGCACCGCATTATCTGTTGGGAAGCTGTGCTGTAATCCGGTTGAATGATACCGGTAATAGTGGAGAATGTAGGTAACCTGAGCCCAGCAGGAAGAAATGTGGGCTGGAAGCCACAAAGAAAGTAATCTCCAGGCATTGTAATGCATTTCCTATTACAAAGGAACCCATTTTCAACCAATGTTGACATCCTGTTCCTCCTAATGGGCTGTCCCCTGTGACTTCCCTCATTCTTTTAAAATGCCTGAATACCTCCATTGTTAGCTGCACAACAGTTGGAGAATAATTTAATAGACCTTTGCAGTCTGCTGGCCTGTATAAAAGGCATTCAGTGACATATTGCAGGATTTCCATGCTGGGGCAAGGGGACTGTAAGAATTTAAGGCAAATCTCCAGGCCAAAGCGTGTCTTTTGAAACTGACTTTTAAAACAGTGTCACGCAGCGTATCCTGCTCCCTTTGTCTCATTCTTAGTTTTCTCAGCTCTTGGGACTCATACTTGGGTACATATACGTAGCGGGGTGGATTCTCCTCTTGTCCTGGTTTTAAGCTGGTGAAGTTAACTCTTGCGTTGCACTGCTGGCCACTGGGATCAGAATCGTCCTTTCTTCCTACTTGATACTAATCTCACTTGTGTTGAGAGATCAGTTACCGACCCCCTGTCTTACGTGTCCTTCTCTGCCTCTTTGTCTCTCTACAGATGAAGCACGGGGGAAGAACTGCGGCGTCCTGGTGCATTGCCTAGCAGGGATCAGCCGCTCGGTCACAGTGACGGTGGCCTACCTCATGCAGAAGCTCAACTTGTCCATGAACGATGCCTACGATATCGTCAAGATGAAGAAGTCCAACATTTCGCCCAACTTCAACTTCATGGGTCAGCTGCTGGACTTTGAGCGGACTCTGGGACTGAGCAGCCCCTGTGACAATCGAGTGCCGAACCAGCAGCTGTACTTCACCACCCCTTCCAACCAGAATGTCTTCCCGGTGGATTCCCTGCAGTCCACGTGAGCTCCCACCGCCTCCCTTCTCCTGTCCATTTCATGGGATCACTCCTCAATGGTTTCTCTTTGGCAGCGATAAAGAAAACGCAGCTTTCTCTTTTTCTGGCCTCTGCTATCAAAAAGCAGCTGCCAGTGCAGGCTAGGAAAGGTTACACAGTATGGAATCGGCTATTGTGAAGGGAGGGAACGTGGTGAGCTCTCTAGGAAGGACCGCGGTGACCAGGCGGCAGGTGGGCAGCACGCTCATCCCTACTTGCGCAGTGGCTTGGGTCCGAGGACTTCCAGGGGGGTAGTGTAAGGCTGGACAGGCTGAGCACGTGTTCTCTAGAGACTGGAACTGTCCTGCTTCCCTCTCTACTTTCGGATCTGTGACACACATCTTTGTCTTCAGTGAAGACTGGTTATTTCTGTTTGTTTGTTTGTTTGTTTTAATTTAGAGGAGCCAAAGAAAGAGATTTCAGCTTAGTGTATTTGGAGTACTTGTTTGCCGGGAGCTCGGTAGTAGTCTACTTGATCAATGTAAATATTTAATCTTAAATCGATTTGCAATTTTTTTTTGAATTCACATGTATTCGAGAAATCAATCCAAGGGACATCTGTGGTTTTGTTCTCTTCATAAATTCTGCTTTATTTGTTTGTTCTTTTTTTTTTAATTGCAAAGAATATATTTGCAGCATGCTTAATTTTATTGTTCAACTGAAGCAAGCTTTCCATGAGGGAGAAACGGCAATGGTGAGAAGTTTGCAAATCATGTTTTGTGAGCAAGTACAGTCTCTTCTTTCATATATCTTTCTTTTCCTTGTGGTGATTTTTTTTTTCTCACACTCTTGATGTAGTTTCCACGTGATATATATATATATTTTTTAAATTAAATTAATTTTTTGCCTTACCTTTTGTAAATAGATCATCTGGGAGGAGGTTTGTCTTTGAATGCGAAAGATTTTTGATCACTTTTTAAAACTTTCAGATGTGCTAAACAGTGCATTACCTCTGTACAAATTCTTCAGGGAGCTTCACCTCAAATGCAATATTTTGTGTCTTTTTCTTTTTTTTTTTGTATAAAACTGGAAGTATGTGCGAGCATTTGTACCTGTGTGTACGCACAGTGAACCTGCACATGGTTGCCAATAAGGGAGAGTCTAATTCACGGTGTAAAAGTTTTAAGATGGAATTTATTATAAGAATGTAAAACCTTAAATTATTAATAAATAAATAACTATTTTTGGCTATTGAGAACCTGCCTGGTTTATTCCCCCTTTCCCCTCTGTGTGGGTGTGGTTAATTGCACATACACATATGGTTATGTTTAAAGGTAATGATTGCTTTCAAGAGCTTTTGTACAGCCCCTAAGACAATAAAGCCTTGATTTCCCCTTTGGTCCACTGATGCCTAAATGAATAAACAGTGCATGTGCTGGATTCTTGTCTTGCTTTGGTGAAGGGAACGCTTTTGAAGGCCTTTAGGTTAATTGCGAAATATTCTGGCATACTTTTGCTACCCCAGGGATGCACCTGACCCTGGACCATAAGGATGTTGGGGGTTTTTTTGGTGGGGTTTTTTTTTTTTTTTTTAAGAGTAAGGAGCTGCTGTTTTCTGGGTTTGTTTACAAGTTTTGGCCACTCTATTACAGAAGCCAGGAGACAGGTTTGTGCTTTCCTTATCCGTCTGGCAGGAGCTCATTTCACAGAGATCCATCAACGGTCTGCAGCCTGTAAATGATTTTTCTGTTGCTGTTCAGCCATGTTGCAATTTAGCAGGTGAAGGCAAGGAGGAAAAGTGTCTATATACCCTTAGTCACCTCATTTCCTCTTTGGACCCTTCAACTAGTCCTGTCTCTGCAGAAGGAAAAAGGGGGATTCTAGCGATTGCAAAACTTCCTGCTGCAACTTATTTTCATTAACATCCTTCCTGATGAGGAGTGGCCCAAGGTAGGGTGGTGCCAAAATCTGCGTGCAGTACCACAGTGATGGGCTGATGCTGCAGCTGGGGCTGTCGGCTGGGGTTCTGCAGAACTCCTGGCAGCCGGAGCACATTTCAAGTAATTTTAGAAACTGCAAGTGTGTGAAATGAAAAGCAAACAAAACATGGGAAAAAAGTGAGTCAGTGTCTCATGCAGTAGTGGCCTAGATTGAGTGCATAAACTGTGAAAGTAGAAGTGGGTTGCAGTTAAACTTGGCTTGTGCTAATCCAGTTTTGAACGGTTTCCGCTCTTGGCATTCCCTGTGCTGCTCTGTTCAAAGTGGAGATTTGCAAGCAGCTCTAGCAATTTCCTGTCCAGCTGCAGCTCAAGTGACTCCCTTGGTTTTTTTTCTTTCTTTTTTTTTTTTTTTT
>NW_008795909.1:495418-564260 GCF_000699145.1 Aptenodytes forsteri | reverse complement strand
TTTTTTTTTTTTTTTTTTTTTTTTTTTTTTTTTTTTTTTTCTTTCTTTTTTTTTTTTTTTTTTAATACGGTCTGCGGATAATTTTAGCCAGTTTCCTCTTTGTGGATTATTAATCTGCTTTCCTTGTAGAACCTACATAGCTGCGTCCCTACTGTTCTGCTGAAGTCAACAGATGGCCTCCCCGCCACTTCCTCTCATTTCGCTGTGGGTTTGTTGTCAGGCCACTTCTGAAATTAATAGTGTTTTCTGGCTGGCTGCCACAGGCCATTACCACAAAGGGGAAGTAACACATCTGAATAGCAGGAAGCCGGGCAGGGTCACAGCGTGAACTGAACCTGTTGAGCGCAATCGGGCCTCTCCCGTTCAGCAAGTGTAGGGCTCCTCTTCCCTCCCCCTTTTTAATACGCCTTGCACAGAGAAAAGGCTGATGCCGAATGCCTCAGCTGTTTGCACTGGGCAAATATTTCCGGCTGAATGTGTTGCAAATGTTAATTGTGACTAGGTGCCCGTTAAGGTGAGGAGGTAAAGAGCAGCGTGCAGCAATGTAGCCTAGGGGAGGAGGGCCTTGGCTTTCTCTGCAAGCTGCTTTGAAAAGTTAGTGCTCACAAGGGTTTCCTGCTTCCTTCCTGCTTCACCGAATGACTAACACCAAATGGGTACTTCTGCAATTCATCATTTTTTGGGACAAGCAAGCAAAGAAGACCAGCTTTGCTCACACACACATACAGCAGAGTCAGGCAGAAAACTTGTTCCAGATTTTTCCTTGAGCGAGGCCTGAACCAGGGCTGTAAGTCAGAAACCTTGGCTGAACTTGAACCAGGACTGGGCGAGAACAACTTTGGTCACAGGCAAACCCAAACCAGAACCGGAGCCAAACCAAAACCTGGTTCAACCTCTGATTTTGCTGGGGGTGTTTACACTTGCTCGTGTGCCGGCTCTTAATTACAAATGGTTTGGAGGGAAAAGTGGTGAGGGTTCTCACCAGCAATGTTCACCCTCCCCACACAGGCTCCCGGGTAACTCTGCCCTAGCACAGTGAAGGCAATGGCTCATGCTACACGAGCACTTGCTAGCTTTTCTAAGGCCGGGCCCTGCTTGCTCCTGCGGTCCCCCCCCCAGCACTTGTTTCAAAATAACTCGCTTCCTCTCTCCCCTCCCTTGTTTCAGTCCTTGCTGGGATGGGGCAGAGGTCTCGGGCTTCTGGGGGGTTTGGCAGCTATTGCAGTTCCTCAGCTGGTAAAGTAATTTGTAAAGGGAAGAATAAATCCTTTGTGCCTGTAGGGACAGGCCTGATGTGTATAGAGGAAAGGGGGGGGAATATCCCCGCTTTGCAGCTAAAAAAATCGCAACCTGCTTCATATTATAGTGTAGGAGTGTGAAGTACTGAATTCCTTCAGAAGCAATGGAGATATTAGGAAGGCAAACTGTACCTTCAGAAGTGATCAGAGCTTTCTCACACGACCCATCGGTGCCTTTAACACAAAGGGTGAAATTGTGTCCCGTGGCATCCATGTCCCCTTTGCTCTGGTAAGGCCAAGGTTCCCCTCAGTGTTTGGGTGCCCATTAGCACTTTGCTTTCTGTTTTCTGTGCAGTAACATTGTGTAGCTCATCGTGCTGGTTCCCCTTCTTGCATTTCCTCTTTCCCGCTCACACCCTTTCAAACCACTCTATGGCCACCTTCAAAATGTCTTCCAACTCTTTCTGGTTTTTGTCATTGTTGTAGCCATAATTTTCTCTTTCCCCATTCTCTTGCTTGTCCTTCTTTGACGCTGCTCTTCCCCCTGTGCCTTCTGTTCTTCCACAGACCTTTTCCTGAGCTCCATGGTCCTTTCCTCTTTCATTTTCTTACCCTCTCTCTTTTCCCTGTTACTCTCTTGCTGTTTGTCTCATGTTTCCTAAATCAACTCCGCTCTCTCCCAGCCTTAAGCCTCCCTGCTCCTCTTTGTTTTCACAGTGAAAAACAGGATGGGTCTCATGGTCTCGGTCAGTTGTAGTGAGCTATAGGAAAGGTGTATATGAGAGGAAGAAGTAAGAAAATACCACTGCTGTACTCATGCCACTTCCTAGCAGATGACCTTATTCCCCATCTCCATTCCCTGTCACTGTGTAGATTTGGCTCCGCATGGCTTCCCTGGGTCCTTTCTGTATAGCACCCAGCACTCTGCCGCTGCTAACAGGGATGGCAGGCATGAGGAAGCAGCCTTTCCTCGGGGCCCATCCAGTGTCACAGGGCACTGACCCCCCCCTCTGAGGAGCGGGGAGTGGTGAGGAAAGCAGGGAGAGACCAAAAATGTGGCTGCCAAAGGCAGCTCTGGTAGCAAAACTGAAGTTGGGCTTAACAATCGTGTGTCTGGAGGGCATTTCTTCAGCTTCTCTGAAAAGCTTATCCAAAATCTTTTCCCTGTTGAGAAGCGTGATGACACTTTATTCAGAGCTCCAGGAAAAACAATTGCATGTGAACATTTAAATGAGGCTACAGCTTAGGCCCTCTCTCCACACCACTATAAATCACCGAAAGCTTTGCCTGAGTGAAGATGGTGGAACAAATTGCTAAGCTCAGTTCAGTGCCCCCCTAGACCTTGAGTGTGCGTGTTCAGCATTGCTCAGTTACCCCAGGAACACAAGCATCGGGCCAGACCCCCTCCATTACACAGCAGCACATATGAGTGACTCCAGGGACTCCAGCAAGATGCTGCATTCAAGGAAGGTGGCTGAGTTTGCTCCAAACACCTCATAGCCGAAGGGAAATAAAGGCTACCCACTGGTGTTTTCTCATGGTGTGTGGTGACATTGGGGTATACAAACTCTGCCCTTTCCTTCCCCCCCAACAACCAGAAACGGATGGTGCTGCATCATGCGCCTCCTCTCTTCATTGCCAAATTTGAGAGATAAGCGTGTGCTGTAACTTAGTAGATAGCACAGGCAGAAAGCTGGTATGGGAGCTGCTCTCTTCTGAGTAAAGTGCTTGTCTCTGTAAGGAAAGGAAAAAAGCGTGTTAGATGCTTTCTGTTGTTTGTTATCGTAGGGATCTGCAAACGCTGAGGGAATTTTGGAGTGCTCACAGCCATAGCTTTTCCTCATAAGGCAAAGATGAAGGATGTTGACTTACCACAAACACAAGGAGATGATTATCAGATGGAAAGTGGGGGTATGGAGTCTGTTTAGGAAATATTTCTTAATGACAGAAGTTGCATTCAGGACTATATTTGAGAGATGCAACAGAAATTGCGCCCTGCTGTACTTCACAGCTGCGATCCCCAGGATGCAGGAAGCGTGCAGAAATGCTGGCTTTTCTCCCATCCCTAGGCTGTTCCAGCACTGCAGATACCAGCGACATAAAATGATACTACGTGGGAGGTCTGTTTACCATAATGTGGAGACCATGGTGAAGCACTTTGCTCATTTTGCCAGAGGCACAAGTGTTTTGGAAAGTCCTGCTACTGAGATCTTCTGCCTTCCCAAATGGGCAATGTCCTTGCTTAACTCCAAGACTTTTATTTTAATGAATTTCTCTGGTTTTCTGTTAAAGCCATGTTTTGGGGCATTATGGAAGTCTTTTTTTCATCTTTTTTTCCTGTTGACCTCAACTCTGTAGGAAATAAATTCCCATCTGCAAGTGAAGCCATCTGAAAAACATATTGATGGCTGACACTTGGTTTACTCAGGGCAAAAGTTCTTTATAGTTTAAAGGTGGCATTTTTTCCCTTTGCTGGGGAATGATGTCCTTACAAAAACAGACTGGAAGCACTAGTATTTAGTATTTGTGAAAACACATTAGCTGTTCAGTTGGTAGGCTGGACACTCAAATGATGTAAATCAGCAGAGCGGCAGAGACTACCAGTGGAGGCTCTGCCACAGACCGATGGTCATAACACTCTTGAACCCCTTGAAGATATTATCGGCCTCTATATAGAGACCATTAGGGACATTAGTGATCCATTTTGTAGATCCTTTTTCCCTGCATACACTAATATTATAGGATTCTGAACTAGACATAGAGCTAGAAACTCAAAATGTCTTAATGCGGTGAGAGACAACTTTTCATCTTTTTTTTTAAAAAAGATAATTTCAGTGTCCTGGGGGCCTACTAACACATAAAAAAAAAAAATTCAGGATCAGTGAGACTTCAGCTATTGCTCAATTGATCAGGATTTCCTGTGCTATCAATTATCTAAATTTTCTGTGTCAGTATTTCTACCACATTCATTTGTTTGAGGGGTTTCTAGGCCAACCCTGCTCTCTGTGAAGAAATGCAATGCAGCACCTCTCATCTGGGCTGAAATTCAGCCCATGCTGAAGCCCAGCACTGAGCTGATATTCAATTTAAGCATTAGGAACTGAGTAATGCTCGGATTCTGTGCAGGATGTTTTTATTATAAGTAAAGACAAAATATGTCTGTTTTCTGAGAATACAAAACAGGAACAACAAATTAGTCTTTCACACACACCTTTACAATCCCTCACCCAGGTTTTTTGTTTTAAGTGAAATTTTGCAGGTTACTGTATGTGAACAAAAGCTTTTTTATATTTGCAAATTACCGTCAGAGCAGACAGTAGACAATGTCTATTATTAAGGTGGACCAATGCTTCCTCTTAAAAGAGGACTTTTCTTTTCAGACGTTTACAGCTTTGCTAGGCTTTGTTTGGACTCGAATATAAATGCCTCAGGCTGATCTATAAAGATGAAAAGAAATTAATATCCCTCTGAAAATGTCATCCTAAAAGATTTGGCCCTTTTTTCTGAAAAAATTACCTTGTTTTTTGCCTGTGTAACAAAATCTGTTACTGTTTCCTTGAACATCTTCGGCACTCTGTGCCTGGAGGAAGGGACACGAAATCTGGCAGGGTGTGTCGGGAATGCGGCTGGCGCTGCTTCCCTGAAAAGCTCCTTTTGCCCAAGATTTGAGCAGTTGGAAGATGGTGATTTACACATGCCAAGCAACTGCATCTGGAACTTTCTTTATAAGTTAGCAGCAATAAAATTTAGCTGAGCTGGCTCCTGGTGTTGAGCTGCCAGCCCCACTGAGCAGTGATGGCGCAGCACCCTGGGAGAAGGGAGGGGATGTATGATGTTGTGTCAGTGAGGTAGAGGATTGTGCAGTAAGCCTGCCCCAAAATTGGTAAGTTTGATTGCACAGCTATGCTGTTTCCGTACCTGAGCAGTACGGATCACAGCTGTCTTGAGTGTCTCTGCACCGTGCAGTATAAATACTCTTTGCATCCCTGTTTTCCCCAGGCAAAATATGGATAAGATCAGTCATCTAAGAATGGTTTTGGTGTTAGGCAGAGGAGAAAATGCACTTTAGCTGACAGAAAGTAGGGTACCTTTGTGATGTTGCTGGAAAGGCAAGAAATGAGAAAATGTAGCTGTTTCTGGGGGTCATCAGCAGTTAAACTTTGTTCGCTTTGAGGTATCTCAGGTGGCAGCGAGGTGCACAAGTTCTTCTGTAAGCTTTAAAGTGCTTGACATTGCAACCTTAATAATATTCTTCTAATAGTGTTTTTACTTCATGCCAGCAATACATATTTCAACCTCTCTGTTGAGGTCTAAATGAATGGCATTCCTATGGCTTTACACAGGAGTAGCAGAGATCACACTCAAGCCCTCAGTTTGTTATTACAGCATTAAGGTTTTAAAAGACCCTGTCAATTACGGTGGAATAAAATTAATAGGATTCTCATTTTTTATGCTTCAAAGTGTATGTAAGCTTCCTTTGGCAGGGATTTAATCATCTGGTATGTTTATACAGTACCTTGGCTAATGAGAGCTGGTTAGAGCTATGGGACATTATCATGATGTTAATAATAAATACGATAATTATCGGAGGTCAAAAAAAAATTTCCCTTTTTCCTGAGTCCTGCACAGCCAGCTACAGTGTGTAGCTTGACTTAAATAATGTGCATGTTGCTGTATTCCAGAATGACAGTTCTTAGCTACATCCTTGGATTGCTGAGTCTTATTACAGAGTTCAATGAGCTTATTCCTGTCAGTAAAGTTATTCACATGCTTTACTATTGGCAAAATCAGACACTGGGGCATTCTTTTGGCTGTGAAAGCACATTGCACACTGCAGGCTGCATAATAATTGATAATATCGACTAATGATTGAAGAAGCTAGGAATTCTTGGGCAGGGCAATTTCTCACATTACTAGAATTTTCTGAATTAACTAATGAGCTAAATGCCCTTGTGTTTTGGCTGCTCAGCACAAGGGAGGAAGAAGCAGTTTCTTTGGGAAGTGCAGAGCCCTCACACCCTGGGGAGCTGGTCCCGCAGAGGAGCATCAAACAGGGAACTTAGGCAACTCAGTCCTAAGTCACGAGCCACTTAAAAGTCCATCCTACCCTTTTGCTTTTGAGAGCATCACAGACAGAACTCATAGTTCATGTTGTTGCAGCACTATAAATGGAGTCCCTTAAATAAAACTGAAGTAATACAGTGATGAATCAAGCCCAGGAGCCGTGCGTGTGAGTGCCATTACTCGGGGGAAAAAAGGAAAAATAGAGTTTCTAACGTATTCTTGTAAATGTGAGTTACTGTTATTCAAGAAACATAGAAAGGAACCTGTATTGTTCCAAAGTGAATGTCAGATGATTGTGTTCCTTGCGCCTTCTACCTACAGTGATGATGAGGATTGATTCATTCCCCGTAGAAGTTTCTAGCTGTTTTCGTATCTAGGGTGTTTGCCTAGAAGTCCCAATTTTTGTCAGGCAGGTCTTTGATCTGTTGGTAATCACAGTCCTAGCTAAAGACAGTGGGTTTGCTTCTTTTGGACCCAGTACCGGAGACTTTAATAAATGCTCTTTTATACAAAGATGGTACGAAGCAGACATGGGTTATGGCCCAAGGCAAGGGAATGCGTGACAAAGCTTGAGCAGTACTAAAATACTTGGTCTGTGCGTGCAAGAACAAGAATATGATGGGCAAGCTGTTGTTTGTACAGAAAAGAAAAAAGTCACCAGACTATAAAGGAAACAGTCATGGTCATCACATTGAGACGGAGCAGACAGTCAGGGTGCAGGGCACAGTCTGATGCTAGGCCAGGCAATCAGATAATCAGATGCCTCTGAAACGGCAGTCTATTCCCTTTCTCCTCCTTCTCAGTTTTCAGTTGTGTCCTCTTGTTTCTTCCTTTGCTGTCACAAGCACTTGCCTGTCTGCAAAGCTCTGTAAAACTTAATATTTTTTCTGGTGATTTAGCCCTGATGTAGCACACTATGAGGTCAGAAAAGCATCAGACACAGTGCAATGCCGGGAATAGGAAGATGCAATTAGTGGCAATAGAGGGACGGACAGAACTGAATCTTTTGGCATTAGCTTGAGCTGAGATTGGCTTAGCTATAAAATCCAACTATGGCCCCAGTGTCTGGGCATAGAATTAATTGGAAAGACAGACTGTGGGGTTTCTGGGCGAGGAAAGTGCTTCCTGATGTCTGTTTCTGTTGGGTTCATGGAAAAAATCTTCAAGAATTAAAATGGGATGGTACCAGAGGGCATGCCAGACTCACACATTTGATTTCTTTCCTAAAGGAGACAAGCCTGCAAGACCCCCAAACTGGCTTGCTAGCTGCCCAACAGGGTAACACCCACATGCGAAACTACACGTTCCTCACAGAAGGCGGACAGTTTTTTGTTCTCCAGCACCATTTTCTGTCTACTTTTTCTTCCCATTTTGAACAGACCTTTGTGTAATAAACAGCCACAATGTGCTTATAAATCGTATTCTAAAACCAAAAGCTGTCCTAATTGAAGAAGTACTGTGTGGTGTTTTGATGGACAGTTTTCACTGGTAGCCGCAAAATGCCATTTTGCAGAGTTAAAACACAAAAGAGTATGGATGGAGGCATTTGAATTAGGAGACAGGTTTGCATTTTGGTCTGAGAGGTATCTGACCAAAGCCCAATTTGTTATATCCACACAAATACAGAATTGCTTCACGGTACAGTTACACTGGTTAGTTTAATCTGTGAAGCATTTAAACCAGGCAAAAGTTAACTAGTTTTGGTGTTGCTGCTAGTGCAGCAGAGAGCAGTTACTTCTAATCTCAACCTTCAAGAAACATATCCCAATGTCTGTTGTACCATGGACACTGCTCCTGTGCTAGGTTTCAGAAAAAAAGGCACCCTTCGCTTTGGTGGATTTTAGCATCGTTGTTGTGCCATCTATCTGGGGTAATTCACATGGCCATAATTAACATAAAAATGCACTTGTCATTTTCTATCTCCGTGTCAGAAGAATGTTTCAAAAGAAAAAAAAATGCTTTGTGTCCATGATTAGTCATCACCACTAATTTATTTTACTCTGATACAATTAAAAGAAAATATATGCAAAACCTACCCATCACAAAAGAAAGCTATTACTGATGAGACTTGTTTCATTTAGCTCCTGTATGGAGAAAGTTTACATTTTCATGAAGGTAATGCCAGCCTGGGGTTCCTAAAACCCCTGGGAAATGCCAACAAAATGACAGGGAACTAAAGAAGACTGGCTACTGCCTTTTTTTTCTGGAGAGACTGGAAAGTCTCCTTCTGTCAACAGCCCAGAGGAGAGCTCTAGGATGCCACCTCCTTGGGAGGAAGATGTGGGGCTGGAGACGTCTTTCCCTGTGCACTCACGTGTCCCACCAGAGAGCTGAGAGTTGTTTTTGCTACCACTGGTCTTGTACAAAACACTTTTTCTGCCATGATGGTACCTGTACCAGCTACTCTGGGAGCCTTCAACTTTGCAGAGGATCCACAAGAGGATCCTTCTGATAGCTCAACTTGGAAGCAGAAAGCCGTATCTGCTTTACTGTGCTTGGCTTAATCCAGCTGGCAATTGCAACACCATTAAATACATCTTTGCCCTGAGAATTGAACTGTGAGGTAATTCCGCTGCTGTGTTGATTGCCATCACATACTGAGGATTTCCAAAGATACCCCTTGCCTGTGTCAGCCGAAGCATTTCTGTCCATTTCCCAAAAGCGAGGGAGGTGGCCAGGGTGCCGTGGCAGAGCCCAGCGGGACCTGGCATGGGAAATAGCTGGCCTCAACGTTTCCACTCTTCCGCTCCCATATAGGGACTCAAAATCCACTGGCAGCAGCAGGCAAAGGCCTGCTCGCAGTGACGGGGGAGAACAAAGTGCCGCCGATCCTGTCGGAGCTGTCAGCTTTGATACCGGCGAGGGGGTAGCAGCGTATTTGTTATCCTTGACGGCAGCGAGCGGAATTAATTTTGGAGTGACTCCATGCTGTGGAATGAGGGCTGCCCTGCTCTGTGATGGATTTCCAGGCAAAATCTGTGATCTTATTTTGAATGTTTAAAGATTTTCAGTGATTGGGCTCTAATTCCTTGAAAAACTGGAATCTTTCCTCAACCTATGCTATGTGCAAGCAGCGGAGGCACAAAAAACAGCCTCATGCTATATCCAGGACACTGCACGGATACCACTCTCTTCCGGAGCACGTTTCCTCCACTGTACGTGTGAGTCTGGGCTTGTTTATCCTTCTGGCCACCCAGCAAGTCCCATTTGTCCTCAGGACTCTTAAGTCAAGAGCAGAAACCTCTCAATTTCTAATGAATTTTGTGCTGGGGCTTTTGGGAGAGAGAGAGAAAAGATATTTAAGAAATAGCTTATTTAATTTAGTAAATCAAACAGCTTTAGGAAACAGGGTGCCCCAAATACAAGGTGACATAAAAAATAAGATCTTTTATTTTGTCTTACTGAATAAAGAGACTAAAAATAATTTCCCAAATGAAACTAAGTCAATAGATCCTTTATTGCTAACTATGTTTTCGCCTTTTGAAAGAAATGCTCTAGCCTTCCCTTCACGGCTTGCGTTCGGCTAGTTTCCAGAGCAAAAGCAGTCAATTCTGCATTATCTCAGTAGGACAGTTTCAATTTTAACACTATCTGCCCTGATCTCTCTTTGTCCAGTTAACATTTCCTTGACCTAGAGTTCAACCCCTTTTACAAAGTAACCTCAGGCTTTGATGGCAGTAATTCTACCTTCACCCCAACGGATTCTGAATACACAACCTCCAGGCCCAAAGGAGAAGATTAGCAGACTTTACCCTAATTACTTGTTATTGTATAGTTGTTAAAAAAGATTTTGGCTCCAGAAAATGAGGCTGTAGCCAGACAGAAGTTAGCCTGGGGTTCAAAAGTCTAGCAATCTTTGGCTCCACAGGCCTATAAAAGCAAAGTGTTGACTGAATGCAAACAGCCTGCATGGTGAGAGGCCCCCTCCGAGGGGGTGACAGCAGGCCATCCGTCACAGGAGGCAGCGGGGGTCGGAGGAGTCCCTCTAATGACTCCTCGCTGGCCTGTTAATGGATAGCTCCATTCGATTCCTCCGTCGGTGGGAATGCCAGACTTTGGGATGGCTGCAATGCGCAGACCTTTGTGTGCGCGCTCTGTTCTTGGGATCTTTGAAAGGATGAGCCATGTTTGACGCACAGCTGGAAAAAGTCCCTCCGGTGCAGTAGGTGCCTGCAACATACTAACCTGCCACTTCTCTAGACGCTCATTTTAGGTTGGTGTAATGAGCACCTATCAACAATTAATGATGGTTGTTGCATGGGGGAAGGATCAGGAGCGCCTCTGGTGAAGTGAGAAGCAGTCAGTCAGCTCCTCACCTTCAAGCATTAAATGTCGTGAGAGGTCAAAAGGTTTTGCGAGGAATGCAAAGTTTGGAATATTTTTAATTAAGCTACATCCTTTGAAATTCTTTCAAGTCAACCTTCAAACAAATCAGGTCTTAAATCAACACCCTTTAAAAGCACATACACCTCTGGTAAGTGCCTTCATGCAAACTCTACTGGGTATCACAGAAAGCAGTTAATTTAATTTTATGTGAGTCATTAAAAACCTCCACTTATTTTTGTGTTCATTCACCATAGGATATATTAATATTCCTTTTCCCTGAATACCCAAATTCCTTATCCTATGTAAAGTTGGTGTGTTTGTGTCTGGATGGGTTTACTATCTGAATTTACCAATGTCTTAAATACGAGGGTTATGAGGAGAGTTTGGAATATCAATGTTTTTGTTAACCTAAACCATGCCTGCTTCTTTGTTTGTTTTTTATAATCTATTTTTATGAAATGCCTGTCTCTTAGAGAGTTACTGATTGGGGGATATTTTCATCATCCTATAAATAGAAGCTGCAGTTGACATACAAATAACTGTACTCGTCACTGGAGTTTAAGGCCCTTTTGGAAAGTTTTATTTGCATGAAAAGATTCAGCAGCTGGCTAAATCCCACAACAAATTACACAAACCAGCGAAATCAAACTTGACCCAAACATTTAAAAGACACTAAATGCCATTAGAAGGTAGTGGCTAATTTGGTTTCCATCCCGGCTGTAATTTTCAGATCTGTACACTTTCTGTGTTATTTTTGTGACCGGCACACAGGGGATTCAAAAGACTCTCTGCTAACAAAGACCTTTGATCCCTGGATTAACTCTTCTAACACTCTTCTTAAGCAACTAGGAAAATAAAATTATTACCTCATTATCTATTTTGAGAGAATACTTTAACCGGCCTCTGAGGAGAAGGGCTGGAGAGGCCGCCCGAGTTTCCTGAGTGAAACCTGATGGCGAGGGGTGGCACCTATTGGTGTGAATAGTTCAAATTCCAGCCGTAAGCCTGGAAGCAAAGTCCTTCTGTTGGGAGCTCCGGTGTCTGCCCTGGCTTCTCCAGGGCCGCGTCTGTGCTACCAGGGCAGCTGCCCCAAGGGTAGTCTCTGACCCCAGGCCAAGTGGTGCAAGATGACTCCCGTCCACATTGCTCAGGAGTAACTACTCTCTTTAGGGCAGTGTGGCCAGATTTGGGATAGTCCTTGGCCCAGGTCTTCTCTGGCCCTGTATGGCCCTGAGAGCTTATTATTAAGCTTTTGTTATTTACTAATTCAAAGTATGTATTGCCTGCTTGTGGTGTGCCATGACAGCACGTAGGGGATTTGAGGACACAAGGCCTATTGGAATAACATCAGACAACTGTCATGGGCTGAGGGAGTTAAACTTGCTGCAGTCCAAGTCCATTTTTTCTGTCTGGAGCAGAGCCTGGAGCAAACTATTCTGTCAACTTCATCCAGGCTTCCTCTCCAAGGAAACTAGTCATTTCACTTCAGAAGGGAGCCTGGGAGTGAGCGAGCATATATGCAGCATGAATGATGAGAGGATCAGATGCTGGCAGCAAACAGGAAGCTGAAGTATGTGACAGTGGAGACGTCTGTTGATCTTTGATGGGGACTGTTTCATCCATGGCAAGGGTATCGTTTATGCTTGAAAATAACCCACATTCAGTACTTGATGCAGCCAATGTTTCCTTAGTTTAAACTCAGATACTCAGTTTTCAGCAGTGGAGCTAGTCAGCAAGGGCCTTTATTGAAAGCTTAGCTGCAAGTCCCTTTTCACTCTGAATACAGCTACTGCACAGGCACAGCTACATCTGTTGTCAAATATGGCCTACTCTGGAATGAAGACAGTGTCTAATGAAATTGTAGCTTAGCTCTACTCTGAAGGTCTGCATTTTTGCCACTATACTTTGAGCTGGTTCAGTTCTAAATATGTCACATATCCTGTTTCATGAGAAGCAGAACAAGGAAACCCAACTTCCTATGGATTTTCATCTGGCCTTCCCATGATAATCACAGTTTCTTTCGAAAGTCCGTAAGACTTCCCCAGTCCCCTCATGTCTGCTACACATCCTCACGTTAATCCTAACTTAATCCTGTTTCCTCTATTTCCCTATTTTTTCGTCACCTCATTTCACCCCATGTCCCTTAACTACAGGCTGAGGTAGCACAGTGCTGCAGATGCTGTGGCCCATATGCATGCTGATCAGAAAGCAGACACATGCATGGTGATTGTCCAGCCAGAAGGTCTTGTGGAGCTCATATTGAAACTTTTCTCTGTTTCTCTTTTCTCTAATTTACATTAGTTGCTTTCCTCTACCCACCTGTTGATTTTCACAAGGCTTGTAGGATCTCATCTCCCATCAAAAAGTCTCCCTTTTTGTCAGATGTGATTGTCAGCAGCTGTCAGATTTAAAAGCTACTGGGGTAGGGGTGAATGACAGACAAACTGAGATACAAATGGAAAGACATTCATACAAATGAATAAAGAAGCTCAAGTTCCTCAGGAAATGAGGCTAAAGAGAAGGTGATGGTGAGATCACCTTTGAGCTCCCCCAGCAGCTGGCATAGAGAACACAGCTGCCAAGCAGGGCAAAGCTGTTCCTCAAAGCTGGTTTCTGCCAGTTTTTCCCAAAACGTAATGTGACCAGTGTGAAAAGGATGTTTCTCTAAATGTGATTTCTTTATGCCTTCTTGCCAGGTTGGCATATTCACAAGGAATGTCACTGCAGTGTCTAGGAGACACCGATACTACGATAACACCAGTACCAACGGGCAGAGTTCAAACAATTAAGCCGAGAGGTTTTTTGGGTATGTAACAATGCAGTGTTACACATTATTTAACATTTTAGCTTCACTTACATCTTCAATACTTAAGTCACCTACAGTGAGTTAACTGGTCATAATGCATATAAAACAAAGACATTTAGATACATATGGTAAAGATCTGTTCTCCGTTACATGACTCTGAAGTCAGCAGGGTCCAAAATCTGACACACTGCGTATCCAGAATAACAGAATCCAGAGACGTTTTGCATTTGCACTTTTGATGAGTATTTTTGTGTGGACAAAGCTGACAATTCATGCTTATCTTTGCTTTTGGACTTCACAGCTAATGCATGTGACTGGACCAAGGGCTATATACCACAGAGGATTTTAATCCTAAAGCAGGAACAAAGTGTTTCTGAGGAGCCTAAACCTAAAATCATGATAGAAAACCCTGTGGTAGAAAAAGCTGATAACCTCAGTATGTGCTTATGTCTTTAACCTGAAATTTTCCTGGTGCCTAGGGTTATACATCTGTGCTTTGTCACAAAGATCTCTTTTGAGCAAATGGACATGCAGGTCTCACCTGAGACCAGCAGTAGCTGTTCCATCATCTAAGTCCCTTGGGAAACACCTCTTGCTCAGAGCATCCTTAATACATGCTGGCAGCATAAAACCTCTCAGAAAAGCATTGCTGGCCACTTTCTTTTGAAAAGGTAGGGATTTAGGAGTCCAGCTTTTGTGTAATGGCTTATATTTCTTCTCTAGAAGATCTGGAGCCTTTCTCAGCATGAGCGATTTCAAACCCAACTCACAGGAAGACCCATCTGTTTTGTCAGTTATGCCACTGTTCAGCAAGGGGCCAGGACTGCAATGCCTTAGTAGCAGTCGTTTTGCAGAGCTCTCCTATAAGGGACAGGCTGGCTAGTAGGACCATGGAGTCATTCCTTCTCTTTCTCACCAGTCTTCACCTCTTTGCTTCATACTGGCCTGGCTTTAGCAGAGGGATAGAAGAGTCTCCTCAGTTCCAGGCTAATCAATAACCTGCCTATCTATGTAATCCCACTTTACAGGGGAGATATGGCTTTAACCCTCTGCAGGCAAAAGAAGGAAACTACAACCACCAGGTGGTAATAGAAAACGTAGGTTCCTTCTCTAGGGAAACCACATAAGGAAAAAGTGCAGATTCACCCTGTCCAGAGGTGAGAATCTGGGAATTTGGACCTCAAGGATATTGCAAGATCTTTCCTTGCAGGTGAGACCTTAACTCTCAAAGAAAAAGTGATTTCAAACACAACCCTAATCTTGGTGTTTCTTATTGACTAACTCTAAGTGACTGCCTCAGTAAGTGGGCTGTTTACCTGTCTGAGGTGTGTAACTCTAGCAGGTGGTACTGGATGTTCAGGTGTCTGATAGACTCATGTCCCTAAAAGTAAAGCAGTGTGAGTATAACTTTATCCCATATTTCTAATAGGTGCTTAAGCCTGAACAGAGGACATAAGCCAAAATTTGAGAAGCCACAGAGAGTATCTCACTGGAAAAACTTCTTGGTGGCTTCTACAGGGCAAATAGGCAAAACAGATAACTCAAAAACATAGTCAGACCATTCACCCTATAAATCAACGCAGCCCAAATCACTCATCAGAGAAGAACATGAGGTCTATAAACAACAGCTCCTTGCCACAGACAAGTTAAATCAATGATAAAGATCTGAAACACATAGTGCGTCAGAGGTTTCCTTCTTTAAGCTCTCTTGTGTATTTGCCTGTCTCCATTCTTACACGGCCCCTTTTACAACAGAAACAGAATGCCTTTTTTTGCAGGACAGCACAACCCTTTATTCAGAGAGCCAAAATTAACGGGCTTGAGTGCCAAGAGTCCTTCTGTAGCCACATCTCTTCTATGTCATAGGAAGTATTGATGGCTTTTTGTTTGTCATTTCAGCTGCACAGACTAGAAATATATGTGGCTTCACTGTGTACTTTCTATTCCAGGCATGAATCCCATTGGCTTTCACATGCAGGAACCCGTAGTAACCTCAGCTGAAGTTTTCTAGGGTGAAAGAGAAGGGTTATTCAATGGCTGGAACACTACTCCAGGCCTTGGGAGATCTTGTTTGTGATCTCTTCATGGTATTTCTATCCTTTTTTTTCAGTGAGTCATATAGTCTCCCAGGTCCCCATGTGTAAAACAAAGGTAACAGCACTTCACACAACACCGTGAAGGTTAGCACATGACATTCCTTCAGCAAAAGGGAAGACTGCTAATGAAAGTAGGCCATACAAAAATTACTGCTGGTATCTGAATCATCCCAATAACCTGCAACAGTTCGTGCTTTTACAATTAAGCCACACAGACGCCTAGCAGAACTATAGATCTGAACAGAAATCTTGATGATACCAAGAAGTGTTTACTGAAGAAACACTGTTATCACTATAGTTTCTACCTGTGGAAAGCTTTTTTAATGTTCACAGAAAATAATCCTAGGTTCAACTGTTAGCAGGAATAAATAGAAAATATGAATTACCCTGCTTCTCTCCTTTGGGAATGCTTATGCATCAGTCAATGTAATGGGCTACATTTATGAAGGTAAATATGGGACGAAGGGAATGAAAAAAGAATTTGTTCCATCTCTCCAATGCACTTCATACTGTGTGGTGCTGCAGCAAGGGAAAATATTCTGGCAAAGATTACATCCATCCTACCCCTGGCTCACAGTCTGATTGCTAATCTGTTCTTGAACTTGCCGCAACCAGTCATCAGCCTCAAGGACTGGTGGCAAAACTACAGTTGGGCCCCTGAATGACCCAGATTCACCTATCTACTCATCAAAAACACCCCAGGAGATTTTAAGTGAAGTGAAGACTGAAATCAGCTTTAGCATGGAAGTGCAAATCTTTGCTATCTCAGGTGGCCACCACTATATTGTCTTCTTTACAAACTCATGAAGCTCCATTACAAAAGTATGGCCCCACACTCATAGTGGAAAAGCTGTTGCAGGTCATAACGTTCTGATGGTTGCAAAATTTTTCCTAATTTCTAGGTTATGTTCACCCATGGCCAGTTTATACTTGGCCTTAATTATCTTGACATTGTCCTCTAACTCTACTATTTTTTCTCTCTCTGCTGTTTTACCCCTGAGGTGCAGCAAACATACCACCTCACAGTTCTTGCTTTGCTAGACAAGTTAAGCGCTTTCAGTTGCTTGTCATTACTTTGTTCACTATATTTCTTTCAGCTTGCATTCATCTTTCTTGAACACAAGCAATCAGAACTATATACAGAGGAGGTTTCACAAGTACAATGACGTTAATAGTTTCTTATCTCTCCTGGAAAAAGGATTTATGGGGATTGCACTTGCTTTCTTCACAGCCAGATCACATTGATGGATCATAATCATCCTGTGAGCAACTGATGCTCTCAGTTATTTCTCCCTCTCATTTATTTCCAAGCAGTGTGTTCTAGCAAAAAAATCTTATTAGTAATTGAAAGACTTTGCCATCATAATGTTGCATTTTATGCCATTTCTATTACTCTAGACCTCAAAGTTGTCCAGTTCTTCCTTTAAAATAGCCTGCTCCCTCACTGTGATGACAAATACTTTCAAGTAAGAATTGTCACCAGATTTCATTAGCTCACTTCTGTTTCTGTGCCAAATTATCTGATGACAGTATTGAACAAGATGGGCCCTGACTGATCGTTTAGAAACTCCTTTGCTAGTCTTCCTCTAGCCAGTTCCCCTTTCAACACTACCCATTGTCTTTTCTTTGTTATTCACCTATATTTGCAGTAAATCTCTTTGTTGAAATAATAATTTCCCAGTGACACTCCTCAAATTATTTACCCACATTTTATTTGTCCTGAAAGACAGTTATCATGGAAAGATATCTGGATAGCCTGACATGGTAAACACATGTTGCACTTTATTTGATTTCTTCATTTTTTTCCACATCTCTAACTAATATTTATTCAAAATGCTGTTTAGATACTATTACTGGTTTAACAAAAACCACAGGAAGTGGAAAGCTGCCTGGTGGAAAAGGACCTGGGGGTGTTGGTCAACAGCCAGCTGAATATGAGCCAGCAGTGTGTCCAGGTGACCAAGAAGGCCAATAGCACCCTGGCTTGTATCAGAAATAGTGTGGCCAACAGGAGTAGGGAAGTGATCATCCCCTGGTACTCAGCACTGATGAGGCCGTACCTCGAATGCTGTGTTCAGTTTTGGGCCCCTCACTACAAGAAAGACATTGAGGTGCTGGAGCGTGTCCAGAGAAGGGCAACGAGGCTGGTGAGGGGTCTAGAGAACAAGTCTTATGAGGAGCAGCTGAGGGAACGGGGGTTGTTTAGCCTGGAGAAAAGGAGGCTGAGGGGAGACCTCATTGCGCTCTAGAACTACCCGAAAGGAGGTTGTAGCCAGGTGGGGGTCGGTCTCTCCTCCCAGGTAACAAGCCACAGGACGAGAGGAAACGGCCTCAGGTTGCGCCAGGGGAGCTTTAGATCGGAGAGGAGGAAAAACTTCTTCACCGCAAGGGTTGTCAAGCACTGGAACAGGCTGCTCCGGGAAGTGGTGGTGTCACCATCCCTGGAGGTCTTTAAGAGACAGGCAGACGTGGCGTTTAGGGACATGGTTTAGTGGTGGACTTGGCAGTGCTAGGTTTACGGTTGGACTTGGTGATCTTAAGGGTCTTTTCCAACCTAAACGATTCTATGATTCTATGATTCTAAGTGTTGGTATTTTGTTCCGGACAAAGGTGGATTATCTGGAAATTGGAATCTGTTTTTAACTCTCTAAGCTGGGAGGCAATACAAAACAGTGAGGCAACCTTTTTCCTGCATTGATTTCCCCACATCTACTCTAATTGGGAGACTTTATTTTATGATATATGTAAATGTCACCTTTAGAGAAATACTTCTTTCAAAAAGAAGGACAGTACTCTCTTCAGGTGTAATAATTAAACACTACTAAAAAGATGTCAGAATATGATACCTTGTTTGTTTTCTGCTGTGATCCAGTGTGTCTCAGTGACACTTATTTTAGGTACTTATCATTAAGAATTTATGGGGTGTTCTTTTCAAGAGCCCTGATGGCAGTGAATAAATGAGATATTTGTCTAGATATTGGTGCTCACATTAGCACTCATAATGCATTCTACTGCATTACCCGATGGGGCCATGAATTACAGGAAACAAACTTCCAGTTTCTGGATGGCTCCTTTACAAAATACTTGTAAAATCCATCCCTAGCAGAGCTTTACACATAACTAAACAATGATCTGCTAATTGATCTTTAGGGATCACTTTAGTTCCCACTGAAATTAATGCAAAGGTTCCCATCTATTTTGCTGAGAGCTGGGTCATGCCCCTAGTGAGAAAGGAGGTTAGATCAGGAATATTCATGGGAATTAAAAGCAACTAAAACTAATCTAAAAAAATTCTGTAAGAAATGCTTATGCAAAAAGACTGTGTAATTCACCTTGCTTTAGAGGCACTGTGTTTGATCAAAGTGTGTGGTAACAGCCTCATTATCTGGGGAGAAATTGGTTTAACTAAGAAAGATCTTACTGTGAAGCTTCTAATTTCCCTGTTTAGCAATCACAAAGTGGATGTTTTGAGAATCAAACAAACAAAAACTGCACGTATCAAATATTATCCACTGGCTGAATGTTGTGTGTAAGCAAGGATGACGGTTCTTTCTTCACCATCACACCAGCACCTTGAGCTGCTACAGTTCGAATTAAGGAGCCAAATCTCTACGGCAAGAGTCTGCAATACGTTTGACTTCTGGGTTTTGTCACAAAGAGGGATTTGTACGACACATTTACCAGAAAGTTAAACAATCTAATCAGAAGTTTGTAGAACCATCCAGTTTGCATAAGCCCACTGAAATTTAAAATAAACATTACGTATGTGGAAAGCAGCAGGAAGTAGAATATCCTTTAGAAGCCAGCTGTCTGTTTACTGCCCGGCAATAATGAAGCTGTTTGTTTTTAGCTTGGATGTCACTTGTATTCTCAGCTACTCAGTTAATATTGTATACATGTGGAATAACCATTAACATAAAGGTGTTTTTTATGTCTTTGGTGTTTCTATGTTTAGACACGTCTCTATTTGTGGTCATTCTCTCCTTCTTGAGAAATAATTGAGATGAACAACTATAACAAGAGACAGCTACTATGAAATTTGGAAAGGCATGAAGATCAAGGACCAGTCGTTCTGGCTGGGTGAACAGATGATGAGCAGAGGCAAATATGTGATAATCAACAGAAGGTGCAAATATCTGATTTCAGGTGAACCAAATGATGAAGACAAATATACAGTTTTTTTTAACCTTATTTATACTCTTCATAAACTATAAAAATAATTTATCCCACATTGGAGATTTCATCGGGATTTGGCACTCACACAGGACTATGCATGCCAATGAAATCCCACACTTGATACTCTTGTAGAACGTAGGCCTCTGGAGAGGCTGTGGGTCGTTATCAGGTGTATTTACCCACAATGTGTAACTCCTGACTCAGAGAGCTCGTTTTACAACATTGCTGAGAACATATGGGGAGTGCCTGGGTGTGGGATTGCCTTTCTGTCAAGAAAACAACCAAAACAAAATTTATAGCAAGGAGTGTTCAGAGCAGGTATCCTGTGTGAATGAATATCTTGTATGGGCTGCAGGCCAATTACGTCCTCTGCTCGTTGTTTGCTAAGGCACTGTGGTTCAGTGTATGCACGTATTTATTTTGCATGTCTACAAACAGAAAGTGGAAGTCCAACCTAGTTGGCCTAGTTTAACAGGTAGTTCACTAGTTCGATAAGTCTGGCCAATTAATTTTTTCCACAGAGATATGCATATCCGCTTGGTGAAATTCCACCTGACTGCCCACTGTTGGTTACAGCTGGTCACAGGTCAGGCTGGCAGGCTTCGGAGCAGTGCTGCTGTTTCTGAGGCTGCTTGGACCTTCAATAGACCAAACTGAAAGAAGCAATGTAAAGGGCTTTAATGGTCCCAATGGTATCCACTGTACACATCCAGCGCAGAGCTTTCTGTGCATCCTAACAATGCTCATGAGAGCTGTGGCATTAACACCCACACACTGCAAGAGGGCAGGGTGGCTGGGTTAATCTGGCTTCGTGAAAACTTGCTCATTTAACTTACCACAAACCTATATCACTTTCTTGGGTCAGAAGGTATGCTAAAGTGGCTTCCCATAGGGAGCTGCATGCTGTGTGATTACACAGCTTCCTGGGGAGATGCTCACTGGACAAATGGCTCTCAGGCTTTCCAGGTTAGGCTCTGCTAGGTGGGACACTTGGCCTTTTCAGCAGGCCAGCATGTCCATGGGCCAATGGTGCTTAAAGCATGGAATGGGCACAGTGGCGCAAAAGCAGAAACAGAGGCACGGGGCTCAGGGTATTTCTTCCCACCATGTAAAGAAGGAGGAACTGAAGGTATAAGAGCAAGAAAGACGTGAGTGATAGGCTGCAGCCACTGCTTTTCTATTTTGCTCCAGGAAGAGGACAGTGCAGGACATGCCAAGTAGCCCCACCATCTGATCCTGGGACAGGGACAGCAGGGACACAGCTTTAGCCCATAACATCCCTGACATGGCAGGGAGTCACACAGAATGTCCCCCTCAAAATCAGTGAGAATTTGCAGGCTGGCATTTTACATAAACCAGCCCCAATACTGGGTGGAAACCCAGGCTGAAATCTGTGGTGGTTCAGCTGTCCCAGGTTCAGGGCAGTGGTGTTCATCAGGAGGGAGGTACCTATTCGCAGCTGGGAGTAGCTGTCTCAGCCACCTGTGTTTTACCTCCTGGAACGAATCTGTCACAGCCCTAATTTTCACCTTTTAATTAAAGAGCTTTTTAAGGTCTAAGATTTTTGACCAGCATTTTAATGAGTTTTAAAACTTTTAATAAACTGTTGGCATTATTGTGTCAATTGTATTATTTGGGTAAGAAGCTTAGCCCAATGTCTAAAACTGAATGCATTTGTTGAGTCTATTTTTAATCTTTAAACATGAAATCTAAATATATTTCTAGACAGTCAGAAAGGTGATTATCTCTGTTCTCTCCATCTAAGGCAATGTGCTTTCCTAATAATGTTATTTATAGCTAGAGGTTGTTAAAGTGTAGCACAGACAGTCTGCCTACATATCATATAAAACTGCTTGCTGGAGTAATTGCACATCTTTCTTAAGCAATGTGGTAACAGAGAGATGGCTGAGTACTAAGTAGGTGCTTGCCTGGCTGCTTACCTGCATGTTCCAAAAGCTCAGTTCAGCTCCAGGTGTGCTGGATCTGAAGGATCTTGCCATGCTGTGCCGTGCTCTCCCTTTACGAATTTTCACAAAATGACTCTGATGCACAGCTTACAGCTGTAGGTCTCCTCCGACAGGGTAAGCTGCAAAGTGACCCCACGCTTTTCAGACTTTAAAGACATTTTATTAAGTCCAAAAGTGAGCCACACAGATGGCTGGAGAGTGATGCAGAGCACCGCTAGCTGTCTTACAACTGAGAGGCTGTGCTTGGAACCTGAGCGTTGGTCCCCAAATCAAATACTCTGTGGGTCTGCTCGAGGTGTTCCTGGATGCCTTTTGGAAATGATTATTCACCTCCTTCCAGATAAAGAAAGATTAAAAAGGTGAGGATTTGAGCTTAAAAAGGAGCTGGGGTCTATGGAAGAAGTTCTAGTATCATATATGGTGAAGGGAAGAAAAATTTGGAACCATGTTTCACTATTTGTAGCAATTTGGAAATAAGGGTATACCCAATGAAGTGATTGCTTTTAAAACATGCACAAAAAAGGAATTGTTTTCATGCAGCACATACATACATAGCGGAACTCATTGCTACAGGATATTCTGGAAGCCAAAAGTTTACGTGTTCAAAAAGGGATCAGACAGATTCTTGCAAGAACAGCCCTTCCCAACTATTTTGGATGGAACCTCTGGCTCAGGAAGTCCATAAGCTGACTGTCAGAAGCAGGTTGGATACCTCAGGGAAAGATCACTGAACTAATTGCATATTCTTCTGCTATTTCTTAAACAACTTTTGCTGGCCGATATCAAGATTGGTAGATTGGGCTAGATAGACTTTTGATCAACCAAAGTACATCAGTTCTTATACTTTACTGTTCTGCTCCTTGCCTGCAAAAGAAACAACATCAACCAGATGTTTTTATAGCTATCAAAGAAAATGTAGAAGAATGGCAGACTGAAAAGTGAAAGATGCACAGTCTCAAAATAAAGAAATAACTTATGACGAACTAGGAAATAAGTGTCATTTGAACCGATAATTTTTTCATCATGATGAATTGTTGCTAAATGGTTAGATCGATAAAGGGATATTAGGGAAGTCAGCAGGAAAGTTAAAGTATGGACATTGATCAAGAGTATCCCAGTAAACCAAGATTACAGTGGATAATCATGCCTAAGCAAATATCTAACTTAATAGTGTTAACTATTTTGTTCAAGGGTGGGGAAATAAAGATGAAAGAGAATTCTAAAAGGAGCAGAACTGGCCAGGGAGGGAAAAAAATTAGGAGAAGACCCATTTCCAGCAGCCAGGGGAGAGAAGGATGAGTAATTTGAGCTAAATTTTAAAAAGCTAGCAAGATTTAAAAAAAAAAAAGTCAAGAATAAAGCCCAAGAAAACTCATCTTTTCTTGTTTTTAGTCCGTGTTCTATGCACTTGGTACCTTTGCTGAAAATTATTATTAATGATAGATTTGAAAGTTGGTTTTCAGATTGCTGTAATCATGATTCAGGACCCAAATGTCAAAGGATAAAGGGAAACATTGGAACTTGTCTGGAATGACCTTAAAGATAGAAAAATGGGAAAAAAAAGCAAAGCAATAGCACAATGAAAGAATGATCTATGGGTTAAGGTATGCTTTGAGACATGGCTCCACTCCCTTTGCTCTGAGTGGACTTTCCTGAGTAGTCACAGTCAAGTTCGTAGTGTGTTTGGCCTTCGGTACCCCATGTGTGTGGTCTGTTTGCACTTCTTGAGGCAGGACCAGTCTCTCCTTCCAGCAGTCAGCCTAAGCAGAGTGTCACTTTAGCAGTGACATGGTGGCATAGCTGTAAACCAGGTGGTACTAACAGAGAGCAAGACTGCACAGAAATCAATAACACATCAGTCATTTTTATTATAGGAAAAACAGGAAACATCTGAAAGAGGCTATCAGGCTTCCAAAAGGTGGCTATTTGTTTGTAAAGACATTGCTAAAACATTACAGTAATTTTCACCATATAAGGTAAAGAAAAGGCGTAGATACAGGAAAGATTTTTTTCTTCCATAGGAAGCAGAATTACTCAAAGAAATTGAGATATTACAGAAGCAAGCTGAAAAAAGCAAAAACTAGGAGAAATAATAAAGCTCTTGTGTCAGGAAGACTTCTTGTTGTTGTCCCCAGGCAAAGGAACGAGTTCGAATACTTTAATCGTCCTTTGGAAAGAGGGATGTTTCAGCAGTCTCCAGAAGTTAATCTTGCATTTACCATGTGAGTCGCTTCTATGGAATAGCCAGGAAACTGTTGACTTGAGTAACTATCCTATTAGGGAAAGCGAAGCTGTTCATGTAGATCGCAGTTAAAGCACAGGATAAATTATGATTTAATTATAGCTATTAAATATGAAGTCACGCATGACTAGTTGGAGGAATTGCCAGAAAGAATTTTAAAGGGAAGACAAGGACTTCATAATCCTGGACTTCTAAAAAGTTTTCTATGGAGTGTGAGTGAAGAAACTGCAGTATGGATTTGTCTAGACGGCACAGGTACATGAGCTAGCTCTGCATGTCAGTTATCTGGGGACCTTAGCAGCAGCCCAGCTGCTAGCACAGTGATGTGCCCCTGAATCAGGGCTAATTAGGCCAAGGAGAGCATTGCAGTAGTGTAACTAATGCTGCTTCCAGTTTCAGAGAGATGTTGTTTAGCACCCACTCTGGGCATCTCTAATATTGCAATGAAGTCAATGACCCTCTGAGGTTAGAAATGAAATATGTTCAAATAGTGTGAAGAAGTGTTTGGATAATCTCCATTAAAGGACAGATATCAACCTTCCCATAGAAGATATCCCAAAGATATCTAAAAGATGAAGTCACTCAGAGTTGAAAAAGGTATGATTATGGAGCTTTTTTAGCCAGATATGCTCTTGCTACAGCATAAGTATCTGTCTCATTTGTTTCTTTCAGGAGAAGATGTATGTTAAAGTCTATGCAAAGGAAATTAATCACTGCCATGGGGTAGACAGGTTTTTTTGGTGCACTTAGAAGATACTTCTGAAACCTTGCCAATTCTAGACTCAGCTTTAGGGATTTTTTCAGACTAGGACAAAGTAACAGGGCATTTTTCCAACTAAGTTAGCTCAAGCTACCCAGCATAATTTAATGGAAAATTACCATCACTTTTGCTATAGCTCAGTATCTCCTGCTCAGTTCTAGTCAACTGGGCAGATAAATAAGACTGATTTTTAAATCAGTGAAGACCTTACTGATGTTCCTGAGCTGACCATTTTCTGGAATTGTACTTCATCTAGTTATTCAGATTATTCTGAGATAGAGTAAAGCTTCAGATCACTACTGGTGTGGTAATCAGGGACTACAGCTGGATAAATGGGCTCTGCTTTTTAAACGAGCAGGGTTGCTGTTATAGGAGGTACCAAGACAGTTGAAGGGAGGAAGGAATGGCTGGACTGGATTGACTAGCTGAAAAAGTAAAGAGAAAAACAGTAGCTGTGTAGTAGTCTTGTGGAGTCTGAGCATTTAGTTTCTTGCTACTGGTCAAATTAAGTTTAGGCCTTTTCTCCCTGCAGTCCCAGTTTGGAGGAACTGAAAGTTTTGAGCGCAAAACCCTACCTGGAGTAGGTGATGAGGCTTAGTTTTGGTCACTAAAATTAAATCAAACTGCTCTCTTCATGAGCAGTATGCATGTGTATGTGTGGGGGGTGTGTGTGTGTATTTTACCTCAGTGTGACTCACGTTTCATAGCTGTGACTATGTTTGCTAAATCTTTCCTCCAAATTTCCCAAATGGATATAAACCTTCATAGGTTTAAAATGAAAGGGCTGCCATGAGTTATTAAGGTAGAGGCAGTTAACCTCTATCTGTGGCAGCAGAGAAGATTCAGTAGACTGCTCCAAGAGCGATACAGAAAAACCAACCTATTAAAAAAGAGTAGGGAAAGCAGGTCTGTATTCTCTGGGAAAGTAAAAGGACGGGAGGCCAATGTTTCTAAATGAAGAGTAAGGAAGATGTTAAAAGGCTGTTAGGAGTCATGTCAGAGGGAAATAAGAGAGGGGAGTTACCCTGTTAAGACAGTGCTTCTTTAAACAACGATTTAAAAAATATGTACTATAAATATAGCATTCTTCTGAGAGAGAGAACTAATATGTGCACACAGTTCTCAATAGCAAATGAAAAAATCTGGGAAGGTAAAAAACACAGTTGGAGGAAAAAAACACCCCAGATCAGGCTTGCTGACATATCATCACAAAATGTGCTGTAACCTTCTAGATTACTATAACAAATAAAATGTAAGTAGCTGTGGGAGGGAGATAACCTCCCAAACCATGTCTGGGACATTAGCAACATTAAAGTTATGGTAGTGCATTAATTCATGGTTTAAAGAGCTATCGTGACATATTTCCACGAGCCGGTACCAAAACTAATTTCTGTTTTTATACAGAACCAATAGCTACAAAACCAATACAAACCCACAGACCAATAGCTTAGGGATACTCATCTCAAAACTGCATGCTAGGACACAGTAGTTGGGGAAATGGCAGATGTTACCTTTTAGTATGTGTCATCATTTGGAGCTTGTCTGATGCTAGTTTCCTGGCACTCATGCCTTGGAGTTGCTACAACAAAATATTTGTCCTCAGATATCACTGCACTGATTATTTCTCGTCACGTCATACAGCAGAGAAGAAAAGGGGAGTCTCAGGTTTTACTTCTCTTTTTGTTTCCATGGACACAGTTTTCTAATTCTGTAAGGAATTGAGATCTGCTGCCTTCATTAACTTCGTTCTTGGAACAAACTTCCTTATCAGCTTTTACAAGTCATTGAAATAATTTAGGGAAAAAAAAAAGAAAAGAAAAGAAAAGAAAAGAAACACAAGACTGAAAATAAACCACATACTACAATTCCAAGTAAACAGGAAGTTGTAGGTTAAGGCTGAATAGAAAACATCATTTAATAAATTGTCTTAGAGAGAATTTTATGAGGATGTAACACTACAATTTAATATAAAAACTCTCTTCTGATGTTTCTTGAGTATAGATTTTAGACTTTTTGGTTTGTTTTTCGCTTGCTAGCACAGCTTGTTGCATATTATGTGTAATATACGCTTGTGCGCCTTTGCTTGCCAGGAATCTGTGGCAATAAGATAGCTGTGTTTATAAAAAAAAAAAAAAGATGTTCAGGCATTTTCATCTGGAATGCCTCCTACCTAACACCTTGTTAAAGTAACTCTTAGTAATTTCCCATTATTTTACTGTTTCTAAGGGTTACTTATTCATACTTGCAGAAGCTATTGTTCCTCAAGACAGACTAAACCTGTGGCAAGTCTGACATTTAAGAAAGCAAACTCTTAGTGTCCAGTTGTGTAATGACTTGTTGACTAGCCTTGGGTTTGCAGCAGCCACAGAAAGAGCTGCTCAGAGCTAAGGAAAGGATTTGTTCATTGAATGGCAGGGCCAAGTGAACACAATAGGGTCAGGCTCCATCTGCACCATTTGCTGCAGAATTTCCTTCCTTCCCTGTGCTGCGCATCTGCTGGGAGCTGCTGCTTGCCAGCTGCCAGTTCCCACTGTCCCCCTTCTGCCAAAAACCAGCTGAGGTAGGTGGGATGTATTGGAAAACTGAGGTCTGGGAAAGAGGAAGAACTGCACTGAGCCAGAAATATCAGGGATCAGGGAGAGGTGAATGAAAAGGTGTGTAACTTGGTGTGCACCAGAGTCCAAGCTCACTTTTGCAAGGGGTATCTTGGCTGAGAATAGAGGGCAGGAAACAGAAGGATTTGTGAGGAAGGATTTAGAGACAGGAGCAAATAGTATTTAGAACGACGACACTAATATTAAGTAAATTTTGAATTTTACTAATATATTAACAATATATTTCTATCCAGTGTTGCAGTTCAGTCATAAGAGTAAATGCTAGTCAGTGTTTGAACAATTTTTATGCTGCATTGCCACTGCTGCTTACTTGGCTGCTGGAAGATTTCTGCATAAAGAAACCCTAAGACAAATCCTTAAAGAGACACATTGGCCACCAGTCTTGTGGGTAGTGAGTGTGCTAAACATATCAGATCTGCAGGATTTGTTTCTTTTTCTGTAAACTTTATACACAGGTGATTAAATCTACAATTTAAGTGTCCTTTGAGGCTAGTAAATATTTATGAAAACAGATAAAATGCCTGTTGTATGTGCTTCTTAAAGTAGACTTTATCAAACTTCTAGAAGTATTTACTTTTGACTAAAGAACAAAAAATTGTGGCCCAAAGGTTAATTTTTCTGCAAGTGGCATTGCAGACTGAGAGACTTAGAACGAAACCAACTCTTCAATTAAAATGATGGTTTCTTCCCATCAAAATGTACACTGCAAATTAACATCAGTCCAGCACAGCAAAATTCACTTAATGGAAGATTGGCCTTGTTCCACTGAGGCGTACTCCCCTTCTCATTGCATTCCAGATACCCAAAGATTTATTGAAGTTGCTCAAAAGAGCTGCTCCTCTTTGAACACGCCTTACTCACAGCCTGGTCTAGTTGTCAAAACCAGCCTACCCTTATGGAGACTTGAAATCCAATGCTAATAAACCTATCCAATACATCTAACCTTAATACTCAGAAGTTCTGCACTGCAAGAGACAGATAATATCAGTACATCTCAAACCCCTAGAAAATGTGACACACTTTTATCTTATCTTTGTGCCATCTCCTGAGCCAGCAGACGTTCAGTTCCTCCTGGGCAGGAGAGTAAGAACCAGCTACAATGTCTGCAGCAGCTCTTCACATTCATGCCTCCACCCTGGAGGACCTGAGCTGCTGCTGACAGTTGCATTCTACGTTTTGCAACCCTCCCTTCTCTGAATCATCTTGCAAACCCCAACAGAGGCCACAACCACAATTTGAGCAAAAATAATACACACACATATGTCAAGCGGATATTTTGAAATCCTGTTTTGGAATTTACTTGTCTGCAGAGGTATGAATGAAAATGCGTGCATATTTAGTGTTCTTAAAAGTACAGGTTGTATATCTACTTGCAATTTCTGTATGTATAAGCATATGTGTGCATGTATACAGCTATGCGAATGTACAGGAATATCAAACTTACAGCATCCAGTTCATATAATAGGGTCTCTTAACTTTAAAAAAACAGACAGAAGTCATTAAAATGTTGCTTAGAAGAGACTTTGGTGGTCAATGTGTACTACCTCCCATACAAAATGGTTGTCTGTTGCCACCACTAGATCAGGTCAGCCATGACTTTGTCTAGCCAAGTCCTGAAAACCTCCAGGGATGGAGATTCCCATGTTCCTCTGGGCAGCCTTGCTCCGGTGCTGCACTGACCTTCTTATGAAGAAGTTTTTCCTAAAGTCCAGTCTCAACTTGTATCCATTGCCTGTGACATTTTCAGGCAAAATAATTAGACATGAAGTAGGACTTATAAAACCTTTTGTGCTCCAGGTTGCATAGGAATCTGTACTTTAACACAACTAACACTACGGAGCCAGGTACTAAAGCTCGCCTGACCATGTGTTCGTATGCACAAATCAGGCATCAGCCCTCCTACTGGCTGCTCCATAAATGACTGAAATCATTCTGCCTGCTCTAATTGTGTGTGTGTTACTCTAACCACCTGGGATATTGAAAAAACAGGTTTAAAAGTGTGAACATGCGATATCTGTTTCCTTTAAAATCATAATGGTTCCTGGCTTCAGTTTATTGTGCCAAATGCAGCAGGAAGTGAATGTCAATAAAGGGTTTTTAACTGGATGTAGACTCTGCTGAGGTATACAAACATTTATTAGAGGTAGTCATGGTAACTAGAACAATGTATTACACAGACTTAATATGCAACTCTTATAAATGTAGTATTCCACCGCTCCAAAGGCAGAAACTTTTGACTATTCCGGGTTCTGAACTGGCTATTCAAAATTGGTGTCAAATACATTACTGGAAATAAACTTTTAAAATTCAAAGAAGAGTTAAAACTAGTTGCAGGATTATTTAAGTTCAAGAATCAATTTAAAATTCACACTTCAGAGAGAGGGAACTATCTCATTCTTCATCAGAAAATGATAACCTGAGTTAAAAGCCTCACAGGCATGTTATAAAAATATTTCCAGGATCAGATTATCTTGGATTTATAATATTTGTCTTCCTTCAAGCCAGAAATTTCTCTCCGCTGGGAACAATAATCTGACTTAAATTTGTTACTTCTTTGATTGGTGCATTCAAATTTCACAATGAACTAACATCGACACTTGCTGTGAAAACTGCCTGCAGATGCGGAGCTGGGTGTTTGTCCCTGAACTTCCACCAACGGACTGTACAAATATTTCTGTGTTGAAGAATCTCTCTTATGTGACAAATAACCACACCATTCTAGTGACAGGGCTTTAATTAAGTCTCTCTTCTGTGATCAGCAGAACCTGCTCTGCCTGACATAAGAATCTTCTGTCATCTGCTTTTGCCTCTGGTCATCATTAGGAGAATGAAAACCCCAAAATCAGTCAAAGCAAATGAAAAGGAAAAGGTAAAAGTACTTTCCAGAATGTTTAAAATAATTTTCCCCTTAGGAACATGAAAAACCCTCTGGTTCCTCACTGAATTGTATTTTGTCCAGTATCACATATGAATGCTGACTTGTTATTAGTAGGTGCTTAAGAAGTCAAGTTGACAGATCTGTCATTAATCACAGAAAAACAATAACACAAGCATATTCTCTTAGAGGAAAAGGATCCCAATTACACTCATTCATTTTTGCAATATCTTATGCAGGTACTAGAAATAGAGGCCAATTTTGCGTCTCTCAAGCTAAAGACTGCCCTTTTTATCTCTTAAATCTGAAATTAAACCGATGAGATGTGTGATGTGTGGGTGTGAATGTGCATGTCAGGACATAGCCCTGCAATTCCCTTCGTCTTTCTTCAGAGCTGAACACTGAATTATGCACAGCTTCTAATCCTCAAATGATTCAGATATTCGAATCCTTATTAGTATCACTATCTCAGCCTGCTTTTAGAAAGAAGTAGATTAGGAGAGCAGGTATATAGCACTCCGCACGTCTCCACGATGATTCACAAGTCTGGTGTCTCTGTGTTTGCTATTGTCGGGTGACCCAAGAGAGGAACTGAAGTATTACAGAAAATTGCATTGAAGTTGAAATTGAGGAGAGAGATTGGTGGAAAACCCTCAAGAATCAGACTGGGAAAGGGGACGGTGGGTAGGCACAGAGAAGGGACACGATGGGTAGAAGAGTTATACAAGGAGAACGGAGATCTGTAAAGATGAGGTCTGGCAGGCACAGACCTGGCTTTCCTCTAGTAGACAGTGGGTGGGATTTTCCTTATGACGGTCTCTATTGTAGCTCTAAGTTCTGTGCTTGCAAAGGGCTTTTTGGGGAGGATTTTATTTTTTGGGGGGGTACATAGTAATTGTGTGTTTCCTCTGAGCCCCTGGTGTAACAGTACACAGTCATCTGATGTCTCTCCGCTACAGCCCTGTCTTCTGAGCCAAAGGGCTGCCAAAGCATACACATACAAGTGGTGCCTGCAAAATAAAAATATTTTCAGTCCTTCTGGCTGCAGCCACATGAATAAACTTTAACTGCCTTTGCCCTCCTTTCTTTCCCATTTCAACTAACAACCTGAGAGCTGACAGAGCAGCTTGATTGTGTGTCGTGGAGTAGGTGACTGAAGTTTCCTCAGTGGTAATCAATAAAAACCTCTATAATGATTGACATAAATTTCTAGGTTATAATCAAGGCACTGTGCAGCTCATTTTTTGGCATGCAGCTTGCCACTCAGGACTGATTTGGTGCCTTTGACAGTACAGAGTGCATCGTGAATAACCCCATCTTTTGAAAAGCCTCTATGATAGAGTCTGTTTCCAGGTCACGAAGAAGGTGGCTTATGGTTGCACAAAAGCATTTCAGGTCACAGCAAAAACCTTTCCCGATTCATTCAGGAAAGAACCTAGTCCTTTCAAGTTGTGGTAAATTATTGGCACCGATTAGAGTGTATCGCCTACCATTCCTGCTATGATCCATTAATCTACAATGCAGGAACTAACTGGGCCTAAGGGAGCTCCTCTGGGATGAACATCACTCAGCATGTTGGTCAGCATGATCCTCACCAACCGACCTCTGCGCTGCTTCAAAAAACACTGACTTCTATAAAATGTCTTTGTTTCCCTCAGGTCCCCATTGTAACTCCACTGTGACAACCTAAGCTACACTGGGACCCTCCTAGGCCCAGGAAAAGGAGGTGTAAGATTTTAAGAGCAAACCTTAAAGCCAATTTATCATTGTTATTTTCTTTGGCCCAGAGGAAAAACGAGGACAAATATTGAATGCTCATGAAAGTGCAAAACTGGAAAATAAAATTTAGACCCAGGAAAAAGAGTGCAGAAAGTTTCCTAATTATTAAAAAAGGAAGATGAATTGCTGCATTTTTAATAGTAACTACTGTGAATGGGGGTTTGAATAAGTTGGTTCAGCAGGCCCTTAGAATAATGCCATCAGCCAGTACTACTGGGCTCCTACAAATCTGTGAGAAATACAGAATTGTATAACAGCTTCATTAGGGTATGAAGTGACCAGTCTCTTGCAAGATGAAGGTAAGATGTAAGCAGGCCAGTCTGCGGTTAGCATCACTGTGTGTATTTGCACCAGGTAGTGTGAATAATTATTAATAACAATAAAGCAACTGTGTCACATCTCTTGTTAAAAAGTGGCAAATATTTTGTGATAAAAATAAATAATTTCAAATGAAAAGTAAGTTTTGGTGACATGGTAAGCTTGAAATGATGAGTGTTCCCATAGATTCCAGGCTACAAGATTTCTGATGTTTACTCTGAATGTTTGAGAAGATGTGTGGTTCAGGCCTGCCTGGTGATAGATACACGTGTACATGCCATCCTGTAAATGCTGTGGCTATCTATCTATGCACAGATAGATACTTCTAGATAGATAGACAGACATATTTATATATCTGGGCAGATACATAGGTAGGTGTACATATTTATATTATAAATTTAAAGGATTATCGTGGCTGTATTACTCAAATATATTGCAGATCTAAATGGGAAATCATCATTGAAACAAGAGAAATGTAGTGCGTAAGTCATCTCTTGAAACATGTTACAGGAGTTTACCTTCTCCTACTCTATACTTAAAAAACCCCAGACCCTTAAATGGGCAATTTCTTGCAGATCCAGATAATGCAAAGTGACATCTTTATTGTTCATTGCAACTCTTGTCCAATCAGCAGCTGCAGTCATAGAGATCGTATATGTTTACCAATATCGTAATGAACATAAAGGGCAAAATCCTTTTCACGTTCATCATTCTGCCAAAAGCCCGATGTCTTTGACTTTTCACTTTGAACAATCATTCTCCACAAGCCAAGTGTGAAGCACCAGGCTATGATTTCACTCACCTTCATTTTGCATCGTTTGCAGGGTACAATGGAGAATCAGACTGAATGGCTCTATGCAGTTTGTTAAATCATTCAGGATTTCACTCTATGTCATTCTGACTACCTAAAGAAAATCTGTATATTTTTGGGGACTAGTTTTATATAAAAGAAAATAATAGTCCCAAAAGGAAGATCTATTTATGACTAGAAAAAAGTAGTGGCTTGTACACGTATGATTCACTCTGTGTATATTTATTCATCTGTCTGCTTGGACAATATGTGCATAAAAATGTAGTATGATTCAAATAGAGCAGAATTTGCTCAGTCTTTTTTAATGATGCAGTATTAAAATGATGCGCATAAGAGATTTTATACTGAGTTTCCTTTTATGTTAAGCTAGGAAGAAATGAAAAACCTGCAATATTTTTTTTATAAACTCAGAAGATTTTGTGTATTTTTAGCCTGATCTGGAAGCAATAAAGATGTATTCCTAATTTCTTGCAGTACTTTTAGTTTTTATGACAACCTGAATAAATCCTCCCAAACCTGCCAGTAGTACCTCTTAGATGCAAAACAAAAAGCCAAATTGAGCGCTTACCCTCTGACTGGTTAGAGTGTAGGAGGGTGTTAATTAAAACCCCAGATTGCCATCCTGCTGTCAGGAGGTCAAGTGACCTGGGTTAACACTTAAAGTTACAGGGCAAAGCCCTTGGATTTTGTGAATTCAAAGGTCCTTTGGTCCCCACAGGGCTGTCTCCAGCAGCCTTGGCAGGAGCAGCCCTACACCCACTTTCTTCTCCAGGCACCTGGACCATCCAGCCTTGGAGAGACAGCCCCAGCAATGCCCTGACTGCACTTCACTGAGAGCACAAGTGTCACAGCTGTTTTCATGTTTTAAATGAACCTTTGAGGGGTCTAGAGGAGAAAAAGGAGCTGAGGAGGGTGGTGAGGTTTCGGCTGTAGCAGAGTAGGAGAGACTGATGTCCCAGCTTCCCACTTCCTAGGCAAGAGCCTGTGAGATGAGGGATCTTCATCTCACACTCCTGCGGGGAGACAGACAAAAGGAGTAATTTTTTTCTCAGCTCCTTAAAAGGGAGCTGTAGGAGAAAAGATGAGCTCCAGATCCCAAGGGGCTGGAGGTGCTTGCTGTTAGCTCTGAAGTGGTAACTCAACTTCTGAAAAGGGAGTGAGTTGAGACACTTTTCTGTGCAGTTTCTAATTGGTTGTATTTATGTAGCTGCCTAATCGGAGCTGGGATTCATCTTAATGAATGTCAGCTGCTTAGGAGAGGTAAATGCCTAACTCTGGGTTTGGAATTTCCCTCTGGGAACCAGGCATGTAAAACACAGCACAGGCATTGCAACACCCGACTTAATGTGCCTTGGCACTTTATGAGTTACATCCTCTAGGTATTAGCTAAGGATCTCTGCAAATATTATATAAACACAAATATAAAAGATCTGGCTTCAGTCCCCCCTGCCCCATTTCTTTTGTTTACTTGTAAATGGGTATGGATCCTCACATACAGGATGTTCTAAAAAACAGCGATCAAATTCTTTTTATCTGAATTAGAAAAATCTTTGTAACTGTAGTGTAATTCTTAAAGTTACACCACTATGTCTGTGGAACAAAAATGATACACATGACTTCTGTAACCAATTACAAGGACACAACAGAGTTCACATTTCAGTATTTTCAAGAAACTGTTCAGAGACGGCCTTAGTCTGGTGCCTTTGCTGATGTCTTTTTGCACGTTAAGTGGTGAAATGTCTGCTGAAATCAGTTTGCCTTTCTTTGTGGAAACCTTTGTAAACAATGTGAACAAGGGTCAGAATGAGGTCCCAGCAATCAACAGAAGAAGAGCTAGCCCTCAAAATACTGTGCTGAACCCTTTACCTGAGAAAGGCATTTGCTCTTCGCCAGCAGAAAGTTGGAATTTGTCAAGTAAACCATTCATTATCCTTGTTCCAACCAAGCAGGTGTGTGACAGATAGATACACCAAAGCTGCGAGCACAAGGGGAGCACAATGCGAAAACCATTAGATAATAATTCTTATTGTTACAAGAATAATATAGTTGTTATGAGTGCTACAAACCATTAATCTTAGTAGCAAAGCACTAAAAGTTGAAATCCGTCTTTGTTTTCCTTTCCTAAGGCACTAAAAGAAATGAACTCGGAGATCTACAGACCCTACAGACACACGTCACATTTTCATTTCCTCCGTCTCCTTTAGAGATAACAATGGATCCCTGAAGGCTGTTCCTCTTGTCTAGTTAAGGTTAATGACTTGTGCTTGATGACATTAAAACCTGCTTCTGCCACTGTTTCATCTGCTTTGACAAGTGACTGACAGCCCACCAGAGCACGGGGGAGAAAGAAAAACCCACTGCAGCCTGCCTCACCCGTAAATCTCAAAGCTGAACTCTGGCAGCTGGATACCAGGGAGCAAAACTGCAGCCGTGCTGCCTGACTTTGGCGATCCCTTCTGCTCCCCGGGTCAACAGGGTGATGGGACCGAGCCTGCGGGAACTGCTGGAGGCAGGTGGGACAAGGCGCTCGGGGTTGGAAAGGCAGCTGGGAGAACGGCAGGGCACCAGGAGCCCAGCGTCCACCGCAGAGGAGCAAATGGGGTGGTCATTTACCTTTTTGTTGGTTTCAGTCGCTTTTAGGGAATGTGAGAAAAGAACTTTATTCTTCCAATCACGTGATGTTAAAACTTCATCGGAGGAGAGCAGGCGGAGGTCTCCGTAACCTCGACAGAGTTCTTCCAAGAACTGTTAAAAGTGTGTTCTCCCAGCTCCTCTTTTTCCTAGAGTGGGGTGGAAAAAAAGAGCGATCATTTATACATATCTTTGTTGGATATAATTTTCTTACATCTCGACCCTTAAAGATTAGCATGTCACAGGCATCACTGTTACCTAGCAACTAGGATAAAGCCAAGAAAAAGGCCTAAATATCAACTCCTTATGAGTAATATAAACACTAATACAGTAAGCTTTAAACTCTTAGGGAGTCTTCCTTTTATTACTAATGAAACTATCATGACTTTTCCTAACATAATAAAGAAATCGTCGTCTTAATGAACTCTGCCGCTATTGATCCATGTCTATTTTTGAAGCAGCCCTTGTGCTCTTCGAATGTTTTGTTGGCACAGCTTTACACCGTAAATCTTTCATGTTAGCCACTGAACATCAAAATTACTTTGGTGACATCTGGTGTGATGAAGTAAACAAGATAATTCCTTATCTAGAGGCGCCTGAAAGAAAACCTCATCTTTGAACAATTCCAGATATTGTGACAACTTGCAAACCTGATCTGCACCTCACATTTTGCCTCTGACCTTCCCCCTTTGTAAAGGGCAATGCTGTTTTGAGAAACTGCAGAATAGAAGTGGTACCACAGATCCTTCTCGTTGTGTTCATTCATAAAGCTATTCAGTGCGGTTAACAAACAAAGTTTCTATTCTAGCTGCCCAAAGAGTCATGACATACGGGAAAGGACTGCTCATTAAAATGATGATAGGAGCCAAGTCTCTATCAGACTCCAGAAAAAATGCAGTCCCTTGGGGACTGCAAAAGCACCAGCAGAACTTGTAGCAGGCTTCACAGTAGTCTTCCAGGGGAACAATAATGGCTCTAAATTCCCGTTCCCACAGGCCAAACATGACCTTCTGATTCAGTTAACTTGCAGGCAGAGCTTGTGGGTAACAGTTTTACACAGATGCAATTAAAACCAGAATTTGACCCAAAGACTATTCTGTACTTGTATTAATATAATCATAGAATCATTTAAGTTGGAAAGACCCTTAAGCCAACCGTCAACCTAGCACTGCCAAGTCCACCGCTAAGCCGTGTCCCTAAGCGCCACGTCTGCCCATCTTTTAAAGACCTCCAGGGACGGTGACTCCACCACTTCCCTGGGCAGCCTGTTCCAGTGCTTGACAACCCTTGCGGTGAAGAAGTTTTTCCTCATATCTGATCTAAACCTCCCCTGGCACAACTTGAGGCCTTTTCCTCTCCTCCTGTCATTTATAAACATGAAGTAAGTTGTGAGTGTACCCCTGATCTAGACAGGCATGCCACCACTCATTTTGCATGGCTCACTCACTCTCAATTTGGTTGGTAAATCTGCTAACAGTCTTGTTTTGTTTGATTGGATTAGTCCATTGGTCTGGAGCACTCATTCAACTTCCAGGTCAGGCTAAGATGATTAAGACCTGATGCCATTCAGGGTCTTAATTGTTAGGGCTTAGTGCTTGCATTCGCAAAATGGTCTGTCAGAGCACTTGTGGAAAGGAGATTTCCACAGGTAGCCCCTGATGTATCTGCATAAAAACTAATTTTCCTGTCCCCACAGCCCCCTTCCCAACAGATCTCAAATCAGGGGACATAGCAGGAAGGTCCCAAGGACTAGGTTCATCACCCTGGGCTTCAGCTCAATGCAATGTTACAACAGCTTCTTGTAACAACACCCCCTGCGATTCATCTGGGCTCTGCCAAGAGAACATGGATTCCTCACCCCAGTCTTGATAATGGACCCTTCTCGGCCATCTAATAGATAGAGTCCATAAGGTCCGAGCAGCATCTTCTCGGAGGGTGAGGAAAATTCCAGGGCCTAGGTCTAAAACTTCTGCCTCTCTCACAAATAGACACTCTTCCTGCCCTGTCACACCAAAATTGGTACAACCATTCAACTATTGATTCCCCAGGTTGTTCTTGACACGTTATCTGAATTTTTTGCAGATCATCTGTATTAAAATCATGAACTTTAGTGGTATCCCCTCTCTGCAGTTTGTCTCCAAGTGGGTCAACAGTAGTGATTTCTTGTTTAATCAGGGGCTGTGTTGGTACAGTCACTTACTTTACTTACTTCCTCATCAGACCCATCTGGCCGATTCCAAATATCTCCATCCCAGTCACTATCATACATAGCTGTGCAGACTTTTATGGGGTCTAGATCACTAGCTTGTAATAGCGTTTCACAGTGTTTTCTTGCTTTCTCTATACCCTGTGGCACTAATTGTTTTTTCAAGATGTGCCCTTTTCCCAGTCTCGCTACCAGCCTTTAATTTAGCTTTAATTCTCAATCTTTTGTTGAAAATTCACTCTTCCACTTTCTAATTTCTTCTTCTAACTTCTCAGCCCGTGAGTTTTCAATTTTCCATATTGCAGCTAACAGCCAGCACATCCCTTCCTTCCCTCTGTCTTTCTTTATTTTACACATATCCTTCCAATTACTGAATTCATTCCATACGGCTTTCGGATCGTGGCTTATTGCCTTTAGTCAGTCCTTATCCCACTTAGGATCTTGCCATCCATTTTCCAATAGATACCATTTATCAGGGGGATCAGTCGTCATTCTAACCCAAGGATCCTGCTGACTACGCCAATTAATTTTGTCACCCAATGCTATGGGGACAGGCAGATTTATTGGGGATCCTCGGTAGGACATTGACACAAAAAGTTGTTGTTACAATCAAAACTTTATTTTAACCTGGACACTCTGCAGATTGGGTCCTTTTACAAAACTAGTATCAGAGATCCTCTGCAGATCAGGTCATTTTAACAAATTAACCATAACTTGAGCTCAAAGTATACATACAAAACTCACTCAAGCCTCGGAGGAAGCAGCCCACAGTGGAGGCAACACCAACCACTGGGGGATCATGGGCCTGTCACCCAGCAGCAGCTCTGGTATAAGTCCCATCTAAATTCCCAGGCACCCAGGACCCCTTTAAAGGAAAAGTGGGTACATGACAAGCTTGCTCACATCTAATGGCCACCTGTCCCACAATACAGCACACTGAGTTAGGAGTAGGGGGCACAGTTCACAGGGCCTGATGCAATTGCCCACTGGTGCAGAGCGCCAGGCTTCCAACACTGCCCTTCGCAGCCACCCTGGCTGGGTCATGGCTGTGAGGTGCACTGCGGGTGCCTATGTCCCAAGAGGAGCAGCCCGCATCCTGACAGGGTACCCATGTCCTGCTGAGGATCCCTGGGGGATGCCCACGTCCCAGTGAGGTGGCAGTGACCAATGCATGCCCAGGACCCCATGGGTCATGTCCCTCCAGGAACAATTCTAGATTAATCACACTCCTAATACTCAATGGTTAAGATTTTTGTCAAACCAAGAGTGAATTTTTGGCTTTCCTCTTAACATGGGCTGCCACTTGCCCCCAAGAGAATTTTGAGCAGAACGATGTCACAGCTGCCCAGCTGGGGCACAGCGCTGAACACATCTTGGATGGAGCTCTGGGTATAGCTCCTCGCTGAGAAGTTCAGGGCACAGCCCAAAAAAACATAGGGCTCAGTCCTGCTCCCCTGCTGGGCTCAGTGTCCACTGGTGGGCACAGCAGTGGGAGCAGCAAGCTTCAAAATCTGCCTACAGAGCTCCTCCATAGCTCCACCTCAGCCTTCATCGCCTGCCAGGTGGCTGGGGAAAGACCTTGTGACATCACAGGGCCAGGCGTGACATCGGCCTGTGGCTTGTCACATTGGCAACCCTCGCAAGTGCAGACACATGGGGTGGCCTCTCGGTCCTGGTAGTCACTGCCTGAACTCTGCTCAGGGTGAGAGCCCAAGCCAGCTTGTGCATCGAGATTTTTTTCCTCCAGAGAGACCAGGATGATGCTCAGCCCGGTTGTCTCCCTGACCATGGCTCTCTGCATGGTTTCTCTGTTCCTCGGTGGCCTTGGCCTTTGCATCCTCCCCAGCTGGGTCAGGGTCAGGATGTATGTCCTTCCTGAAGACCTGAAGCAACCACCCATTGGCGCAGAGAGCATGGCCTCTGATCTACCCTACCCTCTGGGCCAGCTTTGGGACTACCTTGCCCAGGTAGACATGACCTGGCTGCTTTGCAGGGCCTGGGAAATGGTGTGGCTGCTCTGCATGGCTTGGATTGAACTTGGCCTCTGGAGAAATGTGAAGAGACCCCAGGGACAGGTGAACAATCAAGACCAGTCACACAGGAAGGGACCAGGTTGTGGAGAGCAGGGAACCACAACAGCCTTGGTCAAGAAGGCTTGCAATGAAAAAACAAAACCCAGCGCAGGCAAGAAAACCTCAGCAGGCCCCGAGAGGTCCTCTGCCTCTTCCCCAGGGACATGCCAAGCCACAGGACTGAAACCCCCCAGCATGACACGGGGCCTGCTGGAGGTTTCCTCAGCCCAACGTGCTGCCTTGGAGCAGTCCTGAGACACTGGAGTTCTTCCAGAGGAAGCCAAGCCCAGCAGGACACTTCTCATCCCCTGAAGCCCCTGCCCGCTTCATTGTGCCCCTGGCCTTATCATTTCCAGGGAAGGGGACAGACAGCCTCATCTTCCATGGGGTCAGACTGCTGGGAAAAGGGCACCTTCATGGATTACAACATGGTCTGCTGGCTGGAGGCCAACACCGCCCTGCTGGTCAGGCACCTGAGGCATGTCTGCCACCTCCACCTGAAAGAGCACCAGCACCAGCACTCCAAGAAGAAGGCGCGAGAAAAAGGCAAGAAGAGGAGAACCTTCTCTAGCTCCCCATGCAACTCCAGCTAGAGTGTGCCTCCGGCAGATTGGTAACATGAAAGGCAGCGGTGCAAGTGAGTGCTGCTGTCCATGCGTGGTGAGACGTGAGGCAGAACAGAACAGGCATTCACAGCTGTGAGGTGCCCCATGGGTGCCCACGTCCCAAGAGGAGGGGCCCACATCCTGGCAGGGTGCCCATGTCCCCATGAGGTTCCCAGTGGGTGCCCATGTCCTGATGAAGTGCCTAGTGAGTGCTCATGTCCTGGTGAGGTCTGTGGTGGTTCCTCCCCATGTCCCTGTAAGGTGGCGGTGGCCCATGCCTGCCCATGACCCATTGGGTTAGGCCTTAGGACCTCCAAGGCTGGTGCGAGGGCAAGCATCACACCAGGAAGAGGGGCAGGTGTTAGGAAGTGGGTGGATAACAATTCCAACTGTAGTAGTTTCACCCAGCTAACAGTGAATTCTCTTCAGGGTGACAGCCACCTGGTGTGTCAGGACATGCCTCGGCCCACCGAAGGCTCCTGGGCTGAGGGCACCTCCACTGACTACAACCTCTTCTGCTGGCTGCAGGCCATTATTGCCCCAAGAATTATTATTATTATTACCAAGAAGGACAGTTGGAAAAATGGTATTTTCTGAGTAAAATAAACTGATATGAGAGAAGACTGTGAATTTGACTGTAGACTCCACTGTGCCCTGTGTAATCACTTGCCATGGCAGCACTGTGTTTAAACAGTTTAAGCCAAATCTGCTTTGTTCATTCCTATAATTCCACCAATGTCAAATGTTTTCCGTTGCTCACATTATTGCTTAATAGAGTTTTCCCTAGTTGAGGATGATACTGGTTACATTCTGTAATAATTGCCTTGAATTTGCCAGCACAAGCTACATAAAATCTCTTCAGCATCTCAACTTCTTAAATAAAACTCTTTCTCTCATTACTATTATTATTTTCATTTTCTGATCCTCATTCTGGCCTGAATCAGAAATACAAGAAAGCTTAAAGCTGTGAATGTAAGAGTCCTGGAAAAGGATATAATAATTTCATAGCACTTACTTAAGCCTGTCTAGATTTAACTTTCCCTGCTCCCATGAGCATATTTTATACAGTTGAAAGTGATTTCAGAACACCAAACTGTCTGATTATCATCTTTCCCTGAACTCATATTTTCAGGAACAAGCCGACTTTAATAAAGGACTTCAGTTTGAGTGGCCATGCCTGTAACATGTTAGGCACAGTATCTGACTTTTTGTCCATGGTGTTAGAAATTGGGAATATCTTGTTTTTACTTCCAGCTCCGGGATATCTTGCACACTACTGAGACAGTGCCTTATGTTGGATACGTCCAGTGTGCAGCCATATTCAGAGAATAAGAAGTAAGGGAAGATGAGATCTCCAGCTACTCATGTTTCACATGATCTGCAATACACATTTAGTTTTGAGCAGTGGGAATGGGAGTTTTTTCAATTTTCTTCAAAATCCTTTTTTTTTTCCCCTACTGATTCTTCCCTCTTCAGGCTCCATGCAGCCATATGAAGATGCAATTAATCAATAAACTGTTTGGATATAAATAGAGATTTAAGTACCTTTGAAACGAAACACTTGTTGCACTTATTTAATTGTCTTCTTGTTGTTGTTGTTCTTGGTTTTGTTCATGTTTTTCTTATATTGTCTTATTTAATTACTTGGGAGATAAGGGAAAGAACTGATCTAGTAGCACTTGCACGGAAAAGGAAAAGCAATTCTCTACAAAACCCTTAGTGCCCTTCCTATTCAACTGTCATCTGTTCTTTGATTCGTACATTTGTTTTACCTGATGATTTAACTGGGAAATTTGAGCTTTAACTGGTTTTGAACTTCCCTGTGAAAGCAGAGAAAGTAGGACTTTGTGTTTTCAGGCCATTATTCTAAACATTTTTCATGGGAACATCTTTTGGGAGTTGAAGTTAAGTCCTCCTACAGTTTTGAAACTACTGTCTCACTTTGTGAAGGGAGGGCGGGTTTCCTGCAGATTATAGCTCAGGGCAGAATCCACACTTTTTTCCCCACATGTATGTAGGAAGTTATGAATCAGCAAGCATAAATCCAGAATGCCTTCTTAAGGCTGGCTATTTCTCATCCTTATGAGTCAGTAGCACCTTTTCCATCCAGCTTGACTGTCTCCCCACCTACTCTTCTGGAAAATAAAAATAATGTGAAAAAAAAAGGAATTCAAACGATTTAATTCAAAACCCCCACAATACTCCCACACAAAGATTGTCCTTGCCAATTTTGACGTACAATCACACAGGAGAAAACTCTGAATAAGGCAAAGACTTGCGTACTGTTGTTAGACTTGTTGGCTACTTTGGAGAAGTCTGATATTGCTACAACAGTCACATGTTGGCTTTCTCCTGCAGCCTGTCTGTGCCTTTCCTCTAGCCTGACAATGAGAACTTTTCCTGTTCTCAGATTTGGAAACTGTGACAGAGACAGAGACGGGCTTGAGCAGAATACAGAGCAAGAAGGCTTGAGCAACCTGGAAAAACAGTGAAGATGCCTCCCCTAAGCTCCACAGGCACTGCCATCGCAGAAGCTAGAGTCACATCTACACAGCAGTGGTTACGGTAGGAGTCGATGATGTTGTTACAGATAAAGCATCTGTAATGCCAGTTGATGATGGTGTTACAGATAAAGCATCTGTAATGCCCATTGCAAACCTGCTCAGCATCCCTTCAGATGCCATTATCCCGTAGTGCTTGATGTAAATGAACATGGATTATTTATGTGACTTGAGAAATATATGCTCAGCACTCTGCCATGCACTGACCGCGGTCAAGAGAAAACTTTGCTGCCAAAAGTGCATGAACTTATAAACTACATGGGACAGATAAAATGGGGTGGACCACCCAATGCGAGAGCCAGGATGCTCTGGAGTAAGAGGAGCTGCTGTAGATGTTTTGGTATTTTAAATGAGAACAGAAAAAGATACAAAGTATAAGGGTAAGAGGAAGAAAACACAGGTTTCTGGCATGGTGGGAGGTACATATGGTGTAGTGACGCTGAGAAGGTATATATTAGTCCAATATTACTTTTTAGAATCTTGAAGATTCATTGAAATCATGCTTAATTAAAAAAAGAAATAGGAGATGTGCATAATTTATATAAACACTCAGAAACAGTTTTTCATTCTTCTGTTTTTGGTTCTATGGAAAACAAAATACAGGATCAGTTGGATGGCAAAGTTGAGTATTTGTAAGAGCAGACACAACAGAATTAAAGTTGTATATGGATCAATATATTTAATTACACAACCATTTCATTTTTTCAGGAGCCCTGCCCCAAACAGCGTACACTACTAGGCTCTTCTCTAGGAACAGATCAGGAGTGTAAAGTAAGCAATCTGCTCTTCCAGATCCCTGTCTTAGTTGTGGAGAAATTTATGTGTGCAGTGAGTGAAGCTGAGAACATTAGGAGCAGCAAGGATAATCTCATAGTTGAGGTACCTACAACATGGCCATGTTTGAGATATTTGAACTTTTCCTTGCAGAATGGAACTCTACTCCTGCCTCTACCAGAGACTTTACAGATGGTGATAGGCCAAACTTTGACAAGATGCCTCCAAACTTACGTTCGTCATCTTCTATGCACCCATGTGAGCCTGCTGAGCACTCCCAGATACGGTCAAGGGGAGCTGGGCTTCATGTCTGGAGTCATTAAGTAGGTTAAAAAGTCAGGCTGCAGGTGTCTCAGATGAATGGTCCTTACTGGTAGATAGTTTTTAACCTTAGTTTGAACCACAATTCTGAAGTAAATAGGGGAAAATGAACCCTCTCCCACTTCCCCCCACATATCAGTGTAAGGAAAGGTAACACCTTGTTTCTACAGTGATGACAGCCATAAAAAAACTGTGAGGCAATTAATTATTCTGCCTTCAGAGATGGTGAGAAGTACGCGTTAAATAAGCCTTGGGGAAATAACTATAGGAAAACCAAAATATTGAAGACCTGCTTTTGAAATGGTATTGGTAGTTTAGGCAAGGACAGAGGAGGCATCTTATGCAAATAATGGTAACGCATAATAATCTAATTCCTGGCTATCATAATGTGTACGGTTGCTCAAGGAAATCACCTGGACCTTCTTAACTCTCCGAGTATGCTGTTCTGCTTTCTTCATGTTCTTGGAATATAGCTTTTTTAAATTTTGTAGTTTTTGAGAAAATGACAAGGTGAAATTCCATCATCTAGTATTATACTGGCTTCTACAACAGGAAGGTAGACAAATTAGTTCCAGTGGCAGATGTCTATGGAGCCTCTGGAGCTAATAAAATAAATGGTACCAGGCAGTTAGGGTATGAAATAGGCAGTTTTCTCTGCAAATTAGCTTTGGGAAGGTTGAAACCTGTGCTTTAAAATTGTGTTTTTGTTGACAACAGGGGAAAGGTGCCCTTTTAGGCTTTGGAGCAGAGGACGAGCCTGTTGGCAAAGCCCCTCCTGTCCTCTGGTTTCCAGTCTAAATCCTGGTCCTGCTTCCCCTTTCTGCTCCTTCTCTCCCCATGACATGTATAACTCGATCTTCTCACTTCTAGCTCCTTTTTTTAACTTTCTCCTTCTCATCCAGTCTCAGACTCCGCCCTTCTTCTCCTGTCCTGTGCTCAAACAGTCCAAATTTCCCTTTCTCTCTACCTGTCCTCATCTCATGGCCACCCTCCTCTTGCCACTTCCTTCAGTGACTCATATTTGGTGAAGTGTTTGAAAACTGTCTATTAAAATAGAAAGTGTTTGGCATTCTTCGAATTTGCAGGCACGGCAAGTTTCACCTGTGCCACACATGTTAGATGCACAGTGACAACTGGTGAGTCTCAGATTTTCACCTCTGAGTTATTTCAGCCCAGCCACTTGAAGTCATGTCTGATTGTACTCCTCTCAGCTCTATTCAAGAGGCCTGGAGAGAGATAATAAAACCTGAGTAATTTCAAATTGACAGGTACTCCTGAAACATCATGGCCAGACTTTACAGCCCTGATCCTACAAACAGGTATGGAAATACTCATGGTGTAGATCATACAGTGATGCATGTGTTTGCATGAAAAGGACCTCTAAAGCATAATATTTTTAGGGCTGCAGAATCTTTTTTTTTTCCTCTGTGCAGGCCTAGCACACATTGGCACATGCATAAGAAACAGTATAAGGAGAGTAGTAGGACAAATCAAGATCCATCAGCATCTTTGCTATTAGCTTTACATTTTGGGGGCATAGACTACTCATCTAAGAGCCAAGACTTGGCACATAAAATGTCAGAGTGGAAACTGCTGTATAAAAGATGTAAAACTAAACACTCCTCTAAATTTTTATCCTGTGAAAAGAAATATTAATGTTGCAGACACTGTAGAGAAATTTCAATCTCAGACAACTCTTGTCATTCACCCCACAGTTGTTAGCAGTAAGGATTTACCTCCATCCCCTTAGAGGGAAAGGGCCTGTTGTATGTACAAGGTAATTCAGACTGACTTAATGAAGTGTGGGTGTTACTCTTTCTTTTGTGAACTGGTAAATTCACCTTGGAAGAAATGTGCTTTCTCTACCTAGTAAGAGATCAAAATGTCCTGCTAACTGTGATGGGAAATAAAATGAGATCCTGTGATATTAATATGGATGCCACAGTTCTCTTCTAGAGGATGTAAAATGTTAATAATACTCATAGATGTGCTAGCCTGTGCCATAAAATAAAACAACTAAACACAGTCTTCATCCCTTAGAAAAACAGTGTTTAAAAATGGCTGCAGCCACTGTCAAGAATGATTTCTCAGTGAGTCATTCATCACCGTAAAAAATGAGTTTAGCCTACCAAGAAAATGTTTGTTTCCTGCTATAACAAGAATTCAGTATATCAGCAAGAAAATTGAATCATCTCACTCGGCTGTAACGAACAGCTGAGTTATACTGAAGTCATAACTAAGTACAGCAATCAAGTACCTTGGCAAACTAGAAGTGTTTAAGGTGAGCAACTGAAACTATTAACTCCTGAATGAAAAATGGATTTGATTTAACCAAAACCAAACACAAGCGACCACAACTAGAAATTGCCAAGTCACAGTCTGGGTAATACACTGGGTGGTGATCTAGAAAAAAACAGATCTATGAGGAACTTACAGGAACTGAACACAAGCTCTGCTGTATTCTTACCAGTGCTTCTATAATTGGATGATATCTAAACCAACAGGTTTTGTCCAAATCATGTCAAGGTCTTAGGGATCAAAGCTGACAAAAAGAGCAAAAAAGCAATCCCCACAGAGAATGCAAGAGGATGAAAACATATAGGAACACAGAGTGTCATCAATCTATTGCTGATCTTTAAAGCACTCATTCCTCACACTTGTAACCTAAGCACTGCATGAAACAAACAAAAAAATAAAAAAATAAAAAAAAAAAAAAAAAGAAAAAACCGCACTGTATGAAACAAACAAAAAAATAAAAAAAAAAAAAAAAAAAAAAGAAAAAAGCCAAAAGGGAAAATGTGGGGACTGGAATGCCAATGCCTGATATTCATTTATCTTCTTGTGATGGCCTTTTCTGGTAAGCTTGTCAATCAACAGTAAAAGCAAGAAAAGGACTACATGTGTGAACAATGGTGGCAGGGAGAGAAAGCAATTACCGAAATCAAATGAAATCAGGGTGCAGCAGCAGGTGAAAGTGCCTGAAGCAAAATAGACAGAGATGACTTTTTCTTACAGTATTTGTGAGCTTTCTTAGGCCAGAGAAATGATCTGAAGGGCATTATTAGAAGAGACAAGAATGGCTGCCTTCAAAAAAGAAACCTCGTGTTACCTCCCCTTTTTCCAGAAGAGAGGTGGTGCTCAGATGTGATAGTACTGTATACAGTATAAATGTCTGCTTAAGGATGGGACAAACAGTAGGCAAGAGCAAGCCAGCATGAGGGAAACTCAGGGGTTTGGCAGTAACAACGTGTCTATGTGATGCTGTTCGATGTTCCCTGGATAGAGTCTTGTATGACACAGTTGGGTGCTTCCAGTTGCTTAACTAGCTCAACGACACATAGCACATTAAAGCATGTAATCCTGAACTAACCTGAATAATTCAACCACACGTTCAAGGAAAAAGAGGGAGTTGGATGCCAAAGGAGTGGTGAGGACCTACTCTGACATGGAAGAAATGGAGACTAAGGCTCTGTTTTTCAATCTGTCTCTGTGGAACTGGATATTAAAAGCACTGCTTTTTCTGAACTGACTGAAAAAACACCTTTAGCAACTCTCCCTGCCCATCACTGCAGACCTTCCTTGAAGGGGGGGCCTTGGTGGCAGCTCTTCTCCCTCTGATGTTCAGACTTGGTCTTGGTACTCCTTGTACTTAGCCCTACCCAATGGTCCAGCCCTGTGGGTTGTGAGCAATCTGACAGCCCACCCGGGGAACATCCCTGCTGGAAGGAAAAATCTGGAGGGACTGGAAAGAGAAACAGAGAAGCAGAATCGGCAACATAGGGATAAGAATAGATCACCACAGGCGAGACTGTTTGAAAGAGCGGATAAGAGTGGACTTGTAGAGGAATGAATAGAATGGGGAAAAGCAAGGCAATATGCAGGTGAGTAAGAGGAAAGGGCCCATTCTTGGTATGTGCATGAAGACTATCTCAAACATCATTATTCTCCTGCTGTGTCACCCCTTGGGAGAGACCAAGAAATTCTTCTTTCCCTCTACAGCAAGATTTGCAAAATCTCAGTTAACAGAAGCGTTCCAGACAGCAGAGTGACTAATCTCCCCACACCACCTCAAATCTGTCTCATAACCAAGTTCCTCTTTTTGAAGAGAGTTCTCAACCCACGGCACGGAAAAGCTCGCCCACATCTGTGATGCTTTCTCTGGAACAACAGAAACAGAAACAAAGGATGACAAACTGGACAGAGCCTAACCTAACCACACAATCAGTTGTTCTGTAAGCACAGGGGTAAATATGAGTCACTCACATAAAAAAATGAACCCCCTACTCTTCAATATTAGCCAGTGACTATGGACACAACACTGAGACCACTAATGCTGTTCTCAAGGAGAGAGAGTTGTTAATCAAACTGAAATACATCACAGTCCAATCAGTGTTAAGAAACCTTATTTCACTCCAAAACACTAGTTTATTTTTTTTCCTTAACCTTCCCTTTCTGAGCAACATTACTTCAGACCAGCAGTGGTCCATCTCCAGCAATACCAAGGCTATCACAGGGTTGTATCTCTGGCTTTTCCCAAACAGCGATCAGGCCAATATATGACATAACAGATTGGATGATGATGTTCTTTGGAGAAGACATGGAGAAGCGTTCACCTTGGAACAGACACATATGCAGGTGAATGGTTCATTTCCAGTCTCTTCAATACCCAAAAAACCATGGCTTTCCACATGGAGGACACCCGTTCTCATGCTGATTTCCACAAGGATCATTTTTTCACCTTGAATATAAGGTGTGGCAGAGGAGGACAGGATAAGGAAGACGTTGGTCATTGCAGAAGACTTTGAAATCTGCACTTCATCACATCTAGCCTGGCCAGTGTGTTAGTGACTAGTTAAATAGGGGTATATGAAACAATTTCAGCTGGGCTCTCTGCGGAAATCAGATTGGAAAATGTGAAGGTTTTTGTCATATTGCTCAATAGATACTGCTGGTTGATCATTTGCATATCTTCTTACTGTTTTATCATCTACTTTTGCATGTCTAAGTAGCAGGCATGGCCAAAGGTTTTGTTTTCTGTTTTTTGAACTGATTTGAAGTTTTTTTTAAAATAGATGACAATTTGATGCCACCACTGTTACCTTACATGTAGAGTAATATAAATATCCCTGCATAAAATTTTGGAGGCGTCTAGGTGATAGTATCCAATAGCAGGTGCCTGAACTGACAGTGTGAACTACAGAAGCAGAACACGGAGGATGGCAGTTTGCCTGTCCAACCAAGGCAGCTTGGATCCACAGGCTGTCTCACCATATGAAAGTGGCTACATCAGCCTACTCTGTGCCATGCTGTATCATGTGCACTCACTGGCTTCACCAGAACCACCTCAGGGATCTCTGTCTGACACAGAGTGCGCAGGTATGCTGAGGTTGTCTACACGCTCTTCCCAGCTATAACAGGGCAAATGAAGTTGAAATGATGGTGAAGGTTAAGGTTTAGAGTCAGTGTCGGATGCTTACACAGGCCATTTGGTGCCAAGATTCATGCTTTAAATTTTTGACCATTGGGAAACCGTATAAGCATGGACATTGGCAGCAGTAATATGCTCTCCAGGAACAATATCTCTGGGTGTACCTTCTTACAACCAGAATATCCAGTTATGCTATTAAAAAAGTCACATTTCAGACAGTAATGAAAATAAATTAAGAATAAGGAATATCGAGCCCTGCTTTTATGGATTTATTCATACTTTTTAATAGTGCATGTATAACCCTACAAAACCTGAATTGCTAAGCCACTGCCAGGCAATTGGATTTGACAGCCACTCAGCATAAGTATGACTGAAAATGCCCATTGTTACTGGCCTATAGGCAAATTTTCTTTGAGTTATGGACACAGAGCCATGTGCTTTTAGTTCTTATTTCTGATGTGTCCTACCAGGGTATGCTTTCCAGTAACATTATGTAAGACCAGATCTAAAGTGAGCTAACAACATGTAACACTTTCGTTGACTTAACATAACCTGAAAAAATGCCCTAAATTCTTGGGATTAAGTAATTGTGGAACTTGCAAGAAGCTGGAACACTTCACATTTTAATACCTAGGTTCTCTGGTGGTGATACATTCCTTAGTGAACAATGTCAATCAAATTCAAAATGCATTACCTACTTGCTGGGGATTTAACTGGGACCCTGTGTTTGTCTCCATGCCCCATCTTAGCGCATATATATATACTTGCAGTGGAGACAACCTTGCTTTTACTGAAAGGAGGGTAAATCTAAGGTTTTGCCTTCCTTCACTGGAGTTGTGCCAACAAATTCTACAGAAATTAATGTGGGCTATTCTCTCTAGATGCTGTTATTTTTTCCTTTGAGGACCACAGAACCGAAGGGACCTCATGGCTTGCCTCTTCCAATCTCCTTCCTATTTTCAGTTACTCTCCTGTCTCATACACTATAGGGCTTTGCTCTGAGTGATTGTGGGAAGTGAATTCTGCCCTGTGCTGTAGAAAAGTGCACAGCACTCGGGCTCTTGGAGAAGATTGCCTTTCTCTCTGTGGACCATCAGTGGAATGGGAGGAGGCACATATTTCACCAGCAGCTTCTGTGAATATTTGGCAGGACAGGAACACTGAGTTTGAAAACTCTTGTTTCTTTTACACCCTACTGAGGAGGCTTCCTGTTGTGTGCTTCTGCTGTGCCAAAAATGGGGGTCAGTAGGAGCAGCAGCTACTTACTGTCAGCTCCTCCTTCCTTCTTGGGACCAGTCACTACAGAAATGTTACTTTTTGTCTTTATTGGCTTTGTAGGGGATGGATTACACACAGCTTGGGTATGCAAACTTGGAGTTTGTTCATCAGAAGAGAGAATTTTTGCTAAATTTGTTTCTGAAACTACTAAGCAAGTCAACTGACAATACCTAAAATGGATTTTGTCAGTCTTAAAATGCAGCCAAATTTGGCAAGAGGAGGTGTTACAAGGATGGATTTGCCACAGATTCATCCTACATTATTTTAAATCCCTTTTGGAAACCACTGGGAACTTAGAGCCACTGTTAAGTGGTAGGTAAGGAGAAGGAGTAGGGACAGGAAAAGGCATTTGGTGCCTCCAAGGTTGGTGCTTCATCTTCAGGCATTTAGAAATGTATACACGATCAGGAAAGATGCTTCCCCTCAGTTCACTGTGTCTAGTTGCTAGCAATAAGAAGAATCCAATGTCCTGCATTTTTGCAATAGCTGCAAATATGTTTAATAATGGTATTAGATTATTTATGAGGCAGACATGTTACAAAGAAGAGCAAGGCTCCTGCCTGACCTGGAAAAAATTACCTTCTGATTCCAGATAGGTTTACAGGTTAAATCCTGAACATGATAGTCTTATGAGTAGTGTAGGAACTGAATGCCACCATGTGCCTCAGCACTCCTTGCCTAAATCCTATCTCCAGCTGTAGCAAACCTAGAACGCTCAGAGGAAGGCTGTCCTCTCCTTCACCTTGCCAAAATGGGAACCAAGTATGAGCAACACTGACATTTCTTTTTTGGTCCTTCCAAACTACCAGAGGACCCCTGAAAGATGGCATTAAACGCAACAGAAGTCTGGTGCAAACAAGTAGTGCAAACATCCTTCGAAATAGGAGCACACTAGATGCTCACAGGCTCAGGTCACAAGCATTAAATTTCCAGAGGTCATGAGACTGTTATTTCTTTGTGTGTTTTCTAGTCTGTTTGCTCTTTTAACTTTAGAAATGCTTAATAATATCCTGGAGCCTGGACATTTAACAAACGAAAGGGCAAGCTATCTCAACCTCAGAATCTGCCAGGAGGACTGAGCTGCCCCATGATCATCTGGCTGTCTACAAATGTCTGATATTTCTTTTCATTGCTCTACATGGTCTTTTCTTTGGCTTGACTTTAGGCTTCCCTTTTCCCTCTGGATTTTCTTTGACTTCAGACTTTTTTTTTTTAAATTTTGCTGTAAGCTTGCCATTCTCTTCCTCTTTGAGATTGGGCCTGGCTTTGCATTTCTATTTCCTTCTGGCTTTACTCAGGGATCCCTTGTGAGGGAACAGATCACATTCAAGCTTGTAGACCATAGTTACTGCTCCAACTGTAATCTTCCATGATGTGATAATGGTTGTGAGTAGCAATCTTAAAGCTTCTGTTACAGCTCAGTAGAAAGTGCTAAATAAGGGACTAAACCTTCCAGCCACTCAGAAGGTTAAATTAGTGCAGTGGATGCAGTTGCCAATGTTTTGGGCAGGGCAGATTAGTAAGAGTCTTTAACACGGCAGTGAATAGCTCACCTTCAGGTTAAATTCCAGCCACCTTCAAGTCATAAATTTCCCAGGTCTCATCAACGGCTGCTTGTGTTTCATCCCCACTGTTTCATTCACTGACATCAATTTGCCTGTTTTTCCTAAAAGTGAAGGTCAGAGGAGCCAGGGGCAGGCCATGCCTTAGCTGTGAATCTTCAGAACTGGAAAAACAATTAAGCTTGCCTACATTTATAACTTATATGAGGCACCCTTTTTTGTGGACTTCCCTATAACTGCAAGCTCTGAAAATCTTCACAATTGGCCTTAAAGTGTAGATTTCTCTCTCTCTCTCTTTTTTATAAGGTCTTGTGATGTTAATGAAAAGAATACTGCTGCTGTCAGTATTTCCATAACCAAAACCAGCTTCCAAACCCCTTATCTCCATCAGTAAATGTCTTATAAGTATCCCATGCAATATCTCCACAGTTATATATGTTCATGGCAGTTAATAGCTTCCTGTTTTGTGGATGTTGCTTCCAGACTGCAGGAAAAAACCCACAGCCTGCAAATACTTATATTTTTAATGCATTTGGGTAATACTTTTACTTCTATAAAATCCTCAAAGGAAATCAAAGTCCACAAAGCCACATTAAAATAACATGAGGGTATAAACTTAAACCCACAGAAGCTAGGAAATTGTATGGTAAGTCATCTGAAAACCTAGGCTGACAATACATAGTTAGAGTGTTGAGATATTGCTAAGTAATGGGACACACTACAGCTCTACAGGAAGTCATCTGATCTCTTCATACTTACATGCTGGTTGTAGGACAGTACATGTACTGATCATTATTCTTAACATTAAAAATCACTGACCATCACTGTTTACCATCCTTTACCTGTATGAGACACATGATTCTGGAGCAAGGCTAAATTAAAAATGGGTACTATATATAGTTTCATTCTAGATATAGGGCCTATGTATTTCTTGAGTCATAGGAGGCAAGATATTAAATAGATAATTAAAGCATGTTTTTTTCCTTGTGTACTACGTTCTTACAGATACTTTATAACTACCTGACTTCATTACTGTTTTTAAATAATAAATTTAACAGCTTGTGACAGTCCGATACTCTGAGTCATATTGGGTGAGTCTACACAGCACTCTGAATATAGACTCTATAGGGTCAAGCTTGTGCCCCATCGCAGACCTGTCTCATGCCTGTCCTGTGTTTATGCAGATCTCTGCTCTGGGTGAATTCCTGCTCTATGCTGGAAGTACCAATTTTTCACCACTGACTAGAAGAGAAGACAATAGCAAATAAACTCCTAATTTGGCACTCCTGTTAAGTGCCTGTAGTTAAGTAGTCTGTATCTTGTTTATGGTACCAGGTTTATATGGTCTCTTCTTGATTTGAGCACACATAGTGCAAGATTTCACTTATTTTCATGTAAAGTTCTAGACTTTGCTTAGCCTGGCTGTTTTATATTTACTATCCATTAGACAATGTACAGAACCGGGCTGAGAATGGACTAAGAATCCAGGGTCCACCTGCAGAGCGCTCATATCACAGAGTTAGAGAGTCACGTCCCAGCTGGCTTCTCTCACATGCTGGCCCCATATGCCTCAGATTCTGTGCTACACACAGTGCTCTCAGCCAGTGACCCTCTAGTCCTGTGTTCAAGAACTATGCTGGGAATGTTGTGTACTAAAAAGAAAATTTCAGTGCTGGAATATCTGGATTTCAGGTGCCCAGCCTTAAATTATACAAATTATGGTGGTGCACAGAGATAGTTTGGTGCCTCAGAGGGTGACCTAGAATATCTGTCTATTGGGCTGCCTAGAGTTTGGGACATAAGCTCGGGGACTTTGGTACTTCAAATAAGGCTACAGGAGCCTTTCTAGATACCAGCTAAACCAATGGTAATGAGTTTAAAGACTAAGGTTTTTTTGTTTAAAAAAAAATGATAATGAGATTTCAGCTCATCTCATTGATGACTTATTCAAGTAAGATCCTTTTCTTTGTTTATTCTGTCTGCTTTTGTGCACTTAATCTAGCCTTAGTGCAGACATAGACTGCCTAATTACAAACTGTCCTCAGGGATGGAGAATTTGTTGTTGGCCCAGAAAGTTAGTTCACATGATATTTGGGAACTCATAAGACGATAAATGCCTGAAAATGGTATCTACAGATCAAAAAACAAAAACCGAAAAACCAAAGTGAGGAAACTCAGAGGCAAGACTGCAAGACCATTCAAAGAGCAGTTCTAACTAGGAGTCAAAAAATCTTTGGCTAAAAGTGCTGGGAGATAGCTTCTCTATACTTGAAACACTCAATCTGGCTGTGGCAGCAAGGACATTTTCCCTACTACTTTATGAACTGGTTTACAGTTCTCCAGATGCTTCCCACAGCAAATGATCTATGGGACATGTAAAGCTAAGACGTCATAATTGCTCTTTAAAGCCTAAAACTAGGGCAGATTAACTTGATAGGATGGGCATTAAGGTCAGACAAGAACTGTAAGTTACTTGTGTCTTGTGAACCCATCCATGGAGAGGTTCACTGAGAAACCCAGAGAGATTTTGGCAGCTAATATGCAATCATTCAAGTCTTACCATTTAGGGAGAAACTGGGTTAGTTTGTTTTGCATTTTAATTTTCCTTGGAGCGGAAAAACAAATAAAAAAATCAAAGCAGCAGCACATGGTTTCATACAGAATAATTGAAAACATCTGAAAGTAATCCTGCTTTACTAGTCCTTCCAAGGGCATGTATCTGGTTAATTTAGTATGGCAGCCTCAATTAAACAATCCCTGGTAGCATGCTGTGGCTAATTGCTTACTGTTTACCAGAGCCTTTTTTTTCCTTTGAAAAAGGATCCTTCCTTTCTCCAAAGCATGCCTGTTTTAGATTGAAGCTAGTGGTTTGAATCTGATTATTTAAATTTAAGATGCCCAAAGCAATAAAAAAAAGTCAAATAAATGAATTTACACTCCTTGCCATCTGTTTAGCAGGTGACGGAGAACATATGCTGTTTTCTTAGTTTATTAGAGAATTATAGCATGTTAGTAATTTAAAGTGTGCTATAACAAAGTTAACAATCATTATCATAGGGTTTGTATGCAGGATAGCAAAAAGAAATTTGTCCACCTGGAGTGTTCACAATAGACTTTGGGTTCAGTGTGCTTTATTACTTTAGGAAAAAAAACCCTATTTTTTCCCTTGCCCTCTGCTCCCCTGAAACAGCCAGTTTATGTTTCACTCCTAATGTGAAACCTTAGTTCAACAACGAAAGTCTTATATCCATTTTTACTTTTTTTCCAAAAAATTTAAAAGATTTATGGAAAATAAAAAACATTTTGAGGAAAAAAAATATCATCTGAGAAACAAGAAATCGTACATTTGCTTTATTTTTAGGCATTCTTAGTATATCAAGGTATTTTTGAGAACAGTAATGGAATTTAATAGATCTACGGACTATCCTATAGCCCGTTGCATTTAGTGGAAGCACTTTAGACCTTTCATGCAAATCATGAAGTCTGAATCTGAAGTTTAAAACACCCAAATTGTTTCAACACTCCCAAGAGCTACTCCACATCTGTAGGGAAAACCTTGCTTTTCAACCTAGCTAACCCACTGAGGACACTGAAAACAGGAGAAGTTGCTTCAGTTTGGGCACTCTTGAAAGTTTAACTACTTCGCTGAAGGAGGAACTACTTCACCTTAAAGGAAGCTTAAACAAAGATTGCATGAAAATCTAAAAAACATTAATTTTCATAGGTTAGGGGATATCAGAAAAGAGTAGCCCCATCTCACAGCCCTTCCCACTACCACAAGCACATTCGTGCTCTCTGCCCTGCCAGTCTCCTCCAGGCTACTCAGTGTCCAGACCACATCTACATTCAACCCTCATGGCCAGCATTTCTTGAAAACCTGTTTTCGGCTGCTTTCCACAGACATGCTTGAGCCCAGTCAGGTGTTACACAGTTCCTGAATTGAGCTTTCATAGCTACTCCGAGCACAACAAATTTTTAGAAACTTCTGATCTGAGGAGAATGGAAGCTGTGCCTGCTAAAAGCATACAGAGAGCTGGTTCTCTGGTTCACAGCCCAAGGTCAAAATCCCTGCAAATCCCACCAAACAAAAAGTTCTATTTACAGGGTTGTCAGTCCTTCTCATTTTAAATTTTATTATATTTAAAGAAATTTCAAAATTAATCACAATTTGAAACAAATTGCCAATGTTTCATTCTGAAAATACCCAAACTCAAGAAGTAGAATTGTGGGACATTTTCCTTGGTTTTCTCTGCTTATAGTGGTTTGAAGAACATCACACAGGTGTTCTTCAAACAATTACAGATTGTTTCTTTCAACTTGAAGAAATTTTGCTAATCCCTCACATATACAGAGAATGCAAATGGCCTGAAAGATCCCTCCAGAACAGTTTTAAATGATTCCATCCATCATAATGAAGAACTTAACCAGTGTCAGACTGGTTGCCACTGGATTGCCTCTAGGCCTACGCAGTTGTTTAGAGCAACAGACCTCTGGGGCCAGCAAATTGGCCATAGCGCTTGTGACTAGTCCATGTTCTGCGGATGCCAGAACACTGGAAAGCCAGGAGTGCTGCTGTGGCATAAGAATACATGATAGCAGGTATCACTAGGGGCATAGCTATTCCCAGAGGCAGCAATCACTGCTCCTATTCTTCCAAAAGAATCAGCAAGGCTGATTTTCCAGGGTTTTCCCCCAACTCCACATTCTTGGCAGCCTATTTCATCAGTGGGACATGACCCAGTGTCATTGAGCAGCAAAAATTAATTTTCTTACACTGCTGAAAACCGTGAACTGGTCATGCCTCACTCATTTGAAGTCACTGGAGGTTTGTTTTCATCATATAAATAGGGCAGAGCAGACACTCACCAGATCTAGTTTCTGACCTGTAGCAGTGCAGGTGTGTGTGAAAAGTGCTATGCCCTTTTCAGGTGGCTTGCACTGGGCTGTGCTGATGTGTTGGGCTGGATCTGTGCTAGCTCTGGTGTCTCTCCACTGAAGCTCATTGCACAGCATGGCTAAACATGGCTGACTTCACTGTTGCTCTCCAGTAAGGTGGTCAAGAACCACAGTGGTGAAACCTGTTCTTGTTTCCTGAGGAAAAAAAGGGATTATGTGTATGCCATATTTGTAATTTGCCTTAAAAACAAACAAACAAGCAAACAAACTTATTTTCAGTATTCACATGGAAACCTTCACTTAGGTAGAGGTTAGTTCCAGACTGTAATGTGCTGGAACACTGAGGCACTAATAATTTTCCAAACCTTAGGTGCTAACTTCCCCCAGCTGTACAGGACAGCACTGGGGAGAGACCTGTGACGTTACCATCCAGACAGGCACTGGTGTCCTATTCTTCACTAAGGACCACTATCATATTCCCAGGGGAGGGAAAAGTCTTTACATTAGACATTCAGTGGCTGGTTCTTCCCAGAAGATGGTTTTATCTCAGCACTTGTCTTCTGGTCCACAGTTCAGGCTTCAGCTGGGACAGTTTTAGATGAGTTTTGCCAACAGCTGTTGAGAGACTCAAATAAATACAGATGTTTGTGTAACACTGCACAGCAAGCCTTGTCCTTTTGTTATTTAGGTTCCTCACACTATAAGGGGTGTGAGGGTGTGGGGGCTAAATCAAATGAGGGTTTAGACATCTTAACTAGGACTTAGGTGGAAACAAAGTGTCTATGCTCAGCAACATTACCTGAAAGGCCCTCAGCTCTGATAGGGCCGTACGGTGGATCACTCTCTTCAGAATAGGAAACCTGGGACAGTTTTCTTCCCAGCACAAAGCAGGTTCAAACCTCCGTTCACTCTCCTCAAGAAGGCAGGTGAAGCTGGGAATAGGGCACTCTGTGTTGTGTGTATTTAAGGGGCCACTGCAAGAATGCTAGCTGTCTTTGAATGTTAAGGCATCACTCAGTGCATTACAGAAACTCTCATTGCAGATGGTAGAGGGGACCAAGTTGTGTGGACACACAAATAGCAAGTGAATGCCTCTACCATTTGCTACAGATTCAGGCTCCCTCTTGGACAGAAATGGCCACATTTCCAGCACAGGAAGGTCCAGGACCTGGGTCAGATGAATGATATGACAACACATAGAGCTGCACTGGATCTCATTGTTATTGCCAAGTCACTTTCATTGTTACTGTCAAGTCACTTGAAGGTATCAGTCCACACATGGCTATTCCAGCAACTTTAGGCAGCCCAAGCCCTTGTCAAAGACAGTCACTGCCTTTTCCAAGGTTGCAAGCATTCTCCAAATATAAGTCCTGTTAACTCTTGGGCAAGATGAATTCATGGTTTTTTTCCCTATCTGTAACCTGACTTGTGTGATGGAAAGCAATTCAGAATGAAACACAAATAGTGTTTAAGAAAGCCATAGGACACCAGAAGGGAGATGTCGACAAAGAACATTGAGATGTGCTTACAAAAGCATTCCTTACTACCTGATTGTGACCATGGAAACACGCTGATGCAAAGCCCTGTGATGTTGCAGCCTGCTCCTTCAAGCCATTCTTATTTGATCTACTTCTAGGAGAATCTGAAAGGCTCTTCAATTTATTTAAAACTCAAGGCCCCTGTCTAACCAATGTCACAGAAACTGAACCAACACTCTGCCGTTATTCTGAACAGAACCAAAGTTTCAAAGACCTAATACCCTTCCTAATGAAATCTAAGTAATAAAATACCACATACTCCGTACCACAGTGTTCCACCTCTGTGTTGATCTAATGGATCAGCACCTTTTTTTTGCCCCCTGTAATCATCAATTCTTGCCAAAGAATCAAGATGCACTTTGTCATATGTTACAGGCTTTGAAATTAGCATTGTTAAGGTGTTTTAGAGGTAGAGAGTGAGCATGTTCTGACAGAGGCATATTCCAAAAGTACTCCAACTTTCTATTTCCCCTGTGAAGAATTGGAGATGGTATAGGATGACATTCATCACATGGCCACAATGAAAAAAATCCATAAGAAATTTTGGCTTTATTAGCTCACCAGCTGTGCTTGCTGCCAAGACAACCTCAGGTACCGTTTCAGTGGCTCTATCACTCACAACTTCCCAAGAGAGAGCTCTCATTATCCTGCAAAGAATAAAAACATACTTGAGAGATACAATAGAGGAAAAGGGCAGCAAATGCTGAGCAATGTCTGAACTATAAGCATTTCTGCCAAAACAGAGTAATCGACATATTTGATAAATTAAGAGACCAGTGATCCTTTACTTCTTGAGCTATAATAATAACAATTAAGAAAAAAACTACCCCATAGACATTTCTCAGACACCGGCCTCCCCATTTCCTGATACATTTGTTCTCTTTCAAAAGTGGATGATTGCACGAGTCACCCTGGCTTGCTGCCTTGCCACAGGTGCCCAGGTTTCTGGTGACTGTTCTCCCTATTTAATTTACACTGCTGCCAAATTGCAAGACAGTCGTGGAGCCAGGGGGCCACAACTCTGCCAAAGCAGCCACTCCAGAGCTTTCAGCAATAGGAATGGACCAACCCCCTGGGCTTGCTGGCATTAAGAAACCCTACAAAAAGGGTGATGCCCTTTCCATCATAAACACTGCTCACTCCTGTTTCAAGTCTGCTGTAGAGAGATTAACAGCTTATCAATATTTCTATTTTTTTTCTTCTTATTTTTCCAAAGTCTGGAGGAGCACATTTCTTCCCACTGATTTTTGAGGGAGGCCCATGGAGGTTAATTGGTTAAATTTAATTTCTGTAGTTGATGACACATGAGGTCCTTCTAGCAAGACCCTACTGGTTAGGAGAGGAAGCAATGGTTTCTCCATTGTATTATTTAAAAAGCTATAAAGCTGCCTTCCATTTTGCAAAGAGAATATACTGAAAACTTTCTATGCTATTTCACTCTGAATCTCATTGTGTTCCCAGGGAAGGATTCATATTTCACAGTGAGTGTTGTCAGCCTGAATTAGTCTTGGGATGAAAAGAAAATGTAACAGAATGGAGGTATAGGGAAACCAGGAGAATGACATGGAAATATGAAAGATAAAACTAGGAGATGTTACAGCAGAGCTGAAAAAGTCTTGTACTTTCAACACCAACATCTTTAAGATCAAACAATGTGATTATTTCACTCTTACTCAGCATTTTCTAGGCCTCACCTGGAATAGTGTGTCTACTTTTGGTCCCTCCAGTTCAAGAGACAGATTAAAAAAATGTAGACGGTCCAGCAAAGGACCACCAAGATGATTAAGGAGCTGGAGAAATAGTCATAATGAAGAAAAATTAAACAAATTGGGATTGCTCAGACTAGAGAAGAGAGGGCTTAGGGGGGACATAGTCACAGTCTTCCAAAATCTAAAAGGTAGTTACAGAGAAGACAGAAGTACTCTTACCACACAGATGCATGGTGACAGGACAGGGGGCAATGGGAGCAAGTTGTTTCAGGGGAAATTCCATCTGGTGTTAAGAAAATATTCTTCACCAAGAGAAAAACCAAACATTGGAATAGGTTGCCATGAGAAGGGGTGAAAATGCTCAAGATCTGGCTTAGCGGGGCTCTACATAACCTAGTCTAAGGCCCCGTTTTCAACAAAAGGTTGGATTGGAAGCTTTCCAGAGGTCCCTTCCAGCCTAGATTCTTCTTTTTTTTTTTTTAATAACACTTTTTCATACATTAGAAAATAGAGTAAGATAGAAAAGAACCCTGCTCCTTGATTTCCAGGAAAACAAAACCAGCGCTTGTTGGCAGTAAAGGATTTTTAGGTTGTGTTGGTTTTCCAAGCATTCTCTTAACCAACATCTCCAGGTTTGCTCTAGCACTAGTCACCAAATCTGTTCTACTTCTTTACTATCTCTGCATCTCCTTTCTCTGGTTTCACATATTATCAGCTATAGTGCTGATGCTTCTTTAGATGTCTGCTAGCCCAGACAAAGCTACAGCTTTGACTAGGCTGTGGGAAATCAGGAAATCCCTAACAAATTACCTTAAGGCGTGTACAGATCAGCTCTATGGCATGTGCATGGCAGAACTGCTCTACGTACACAGCGCAGCCCACTATATCGCCAAGATAACAAAGCAAGTTCTAGTTAACCAAACAAGGGTGCTGGAAGCAATGCCCACACATGGCTTCTCAGCTCAGCAAATGAGTCTAGGCAAAGGCCCATTTTATACCAAATTTCTGGTACCTGAGCTTAGGTCATTCAAAGCGTACCTTGTTCAGAATGGGAAGTGAAAACAGACTCAGACACTGTAAAAGTATTGACTTTGTCTTGACCAAGATTTTACAACGAACGCAAGCTAGGATTGGAGCCCAGTGCCGCTGGTCCTCAATTCTGTGACCTTTAGGACAAAAGTAGTTTCTATAGTTTCTATCTGTCATATAAAAGGTATACCTATGTATCAATCTACTAGGACCACTGGCGTGTTTTAAATTTAAAAATATCGATTCTCCTACCCCAAGTATAAACCCTTATGCCAAAATACTATTGCTGCTTCTGAGACAGAAGATAGAAACTGAAATCCACCTACTAAAAAACACACATGCATAAACTACTTACTCTACTACATGACTACATACTACAAATATAACTTCCAATTTGAAACTGAGACAATTTGTTGCAGATGTATTTAATTTTGTGAGTACCGGTTTCATGTTCATTCAAGATGTGACAGGTGTACTCTATTTTATACATTATAAGAAGCTTGGGGCTGTACAACTTGTGCCAAAAAGAAGTAATTAAATATTTAATGTTTCCCGCCTGTGATGTAGTCCCTCTTTTCTTGCTTCAAATGTGCTACATTTAGACAGAGGTGAGAAATATTTCCGAGCCATCAGTAAATATTCTGTAACTGGTATTGATGTGGTATCATATACCTTCAAAGACTAGCTTTTTGCCAGAGCGCTCGCTCTGTTTGCTGGTTTATCACCCTGGTGCAACTGAGGCAGAGTCATTAGACAAATATTATTAGCACTTCTGGTACTCTGCCTCTTTCTTGTGATAAGTTCTTGGAGGGGAAAGAAAGTGGCCTGACATTCAGGCAACAGGAGAAATGTTAGCGTTTTCTAACATAGATCAGATTTTAATATAAAACCTAGCAGAGTAAGAAATGAGTTGGTTGTTTTGTGAAAAAGAAGGGGAAAACCCCAGGGGAAGTTATCACTAGGGTCCTAGCGACCCTGGTTACAGAGCCAGATGTGCATAGCCCATGCTCAAATCTGCCCTGTGAAGTTTTCATGTGGTTGTTAACGAAGCAAGAAAATGCTATTAAAATCATCAAAATGCGTGTAAAAGGGAGGAGGGTTTATTTCTACTGAGTGTCAGCAATCAGTGGAAGATAGAAATGAGAACATTAAACAGTTTAATAGTAAGTTTTCAAATATATTTCAAAATTCAGTTCAAAGTACACATCAAATTGGCAGTATTACAGCAGGTTTCTTTATGCTGTTTTTCTGCAATCAAGGCTTTTGGTAACGAGAACAGAAGGAAATGTAAGAAACTCATGCCTGGATGATGAAAATTAGTGAGCGTATAATCACACAACAGTGACTATGTCTTCATTAGCAAGTGATTTGGCACTAGAGAAGTGGATTATTATATAGAAACAGGTGGCACTGGGGCCCTTACACCTCCTTGTTATGTGGCTCAGGGGATTTAACTGGGACTGGATTTTGTCTTGTCTCCTGGATCATACATCCCCAGAACACGTGATTCAAAGCTGCCCAGAGAAGTGGTTTTTGGCTTGGACCCTTTTGCCTAATTTAGGGCTTGCAGTACATGGAAGGGCATGTATTTAACCTTCCCCAGGAGGAATCTGGACAAGGTGCACCTGAAACACTCTGGGGCCAAATCAGTGTGTAGTAAGTGCAGACCCTCAGGGAAATCGTTTCAACACCGTGCTAATACCCCAAACCAAAGTGCTAGTGTAGGCACAGCAACATGTGCTAATATGAGCCCAGTCTTGCTTCAGTACAGCGTGCTAAACCTGCAGTGCAGCAATGCCATGGGCTCTTCACAAACCCAAAGGAACTGGCCTGTGCTCACCTCTCCCCTGAAGACAGAGAGGAAAGAGATTCCTGTACACCTCTAATTGCTTCACAGCCATCTTCTCTTGGCCTCATGCATGGTCGCCATTTCTGTGGTTATTTGGCAATGAGGTGAGATTGCACAAGCAAGGCGGTAGGTAGGTGAGAGAAGAGACGAGACAAACCAAGGAGAGGATGGCTCTCCAAGCATCATTCCCAGGGAACGAGGAAGTCCTGCTGATAAGCCTGTCTGTGCTGATTTTACAGGTCACTTTCCAGCCCCAGGAATCCTCCCAGGGGACTGCAGGACCTGAGGAGACTGTGTTCCCATCATCAGGAAGGAAGGGAGTAAAGAGTACTGAAGATACTGGAGATGCCTTGAGTTCCCCGGGATTTCCATCAGGTTTGTGTTCTTCCTCTGCTGCTATTTCAGCCTGAAAAGGTCCCTTCGCTCCTGCCACTGCCACGTGGAAGTGCTTCTAGATACTGTTTCACCTTTGGGTCTCCAAAGCCGCAGGCAGCTGAGAGACTGTTGTCTCTCAGCTGAGGGGAAGCGAGAAAAGAAGTTGCTTTCTTAAAGCCCTTTCAGGAACATTTCAGATCGGTGGATTCTGTGGCTGTGGGAAATTACTTTCCATGGCAGCAAGACTTGCCTGTCTCTCTCAGAAGGGTAACATTTTGTCTCAAAAGAATAACTGCTGGTAGCTCTTAAAATAATTTAGAAAAAAGTTCTGCAAGAGAGATATGGACAACAGCCCTGAGCAGAGAGATGCAAACTGTCAGAAACCTTTTTTTTTAATGCAGTCACATCTGAATTCTGGAGATTTTTTTTCAGTTTGCAGCAAGATATATCTATGCCCAAAAGAATTACATGAACCAGAATTCTTGCTTTGTGGGGAAATACTATGATTTTTAAAAAAGAGAAAAAAAATCATTTTAGATTAGTTGAAACATTTCTCTTACTACACGTATTTTCTGCTATTACTGTAGCTATTATTACTTTTTTTTTTAACCACCATACAAAATCCAACACGCTCTAAAATTCCACTGTGCCAAAGGGCAGAACAAAAGATGGTCAGAAGGACAGAGACAGAGAGACAGAGGGATACAAGGAAACAGCAAGGTGATACACCTTAGCATGACAGGCAGTGGGGCCAGTGACCTGGTACCATGGCTTTACAAGCAATTTAAGCCAGCAGAAACCAGTAGCACTGCCTAAAGAGGCAGTCCTGCCCTGTCTTTTTCTCCAGCTGATTATTCTGGCTTCTGCATCCCCTGTGCCCCCTCCCTTCGCCAGCTACTCTAGCCCGGCACAAGCATTGATGCAGAAAACAGCTAACGGAGCAAAATATAGTTATTTTTACCCATGTCAACTTCCCGACTCTTCACTGTGCTGCCACACAACTGTTTCTGCTGACACATAGACCTGAAAGGGGCAAAAAGGAGTGATCTGTATGGGTGGGAGGGAAGTGCCTTTTTTAGTTGTGGTGTTCTCTATTGCAGGCTCAAGCTCATGGTGAAATGAATGGCACAGTAAGTGTCATAACATTTTTTTTATAGGCAGAAAAGGGAAGTTCGAGAGTGGATAATGAATTTGCTTGTAGGATGCTTTAAAGGAGCTCCACCCTGTGGAACACAGTGGACAGAGGGAAAAATCATGAGTATTTATTAAAAAATGTAGGAAGTTGATGATATCCCTGGTACCATGGTTTGACTAAAGGCAGGAGTCTTCTTTAAAATGAATGAGACATACTGGCCATGCAGGGCCGAAAAAAAGAAACAAAATGAGTTTAGGTGATAAACAAAGAGGAATAAATGGAGGGATGGACCAAGAGGAGTGATACAGTTGAAACAACATGTTTGGAAGCAAACCTTCACTATGCTTAAAACGGAGCACTGGATCTCACCTTCCCTCAAAGCTGAAAGTGCTCCTCTTTTTCTCAGTACAGAGGAGAGCCAGGCTGAAGTAATCTGCGGACATCCTACAATGGATGGTGCATTCTGTGACTATTATCATTAGTTGCAGGAGATGTAGAAGTGTGTCATGACCTTTAGGTTGTGACAAAGTTATCTCCAGTAATCCTTGTTCGTAGTGTTTGTTTGGCAGCAGGACCATAATGCTTTGAGATGTGGGTAAAAACAGTTAGGGAATGTTTACCCATTTGGCTCAGTATCTGTATTTTCATCTAGATGAATTTATCTAATAATTTTTCTCTCTCTCTGAGCTCCCCATGCCTTGAACACTGAGACACTCACCACTTCTGCAGGAGATCTTTACAGCCACTGCAGAAAGAAAGGGTTTTCCTGAAACAAGGACACGCAATTCACTGACATACAAGGAAAGGGTTGCATTGCTGATGAGAGCAGAAGAGGCTAATTATACTACAATATACACCTCTTGGTACCTCAGTGGCTTAGTCATTCATGCCCAGGGGATGAGTAAGGAGGCACTTGCACTTAACGCTAATCACTCCTGAAACAAAGACATCCCATTGCCATTCTCTGATGTGCAAAGGCAGGTGCACCCTAAACGTTTTGCAAGTTGCAACATTGAGATTTGGTATGCATTAACGAGCATTGTTCAGAGAAAGTAGTTCTCTTGCATTACTAATTGAGTATCTGAGGCACAGATGGGAGAGCTAGATACCTTGGAGTCAACCAGGAGCAGAATCCAGTTCTTCTGGATCCTGGTCCTCTGCCTTATCTGATAGATCACATTGCCTCTTAAGAGTTTAATCTGATATTCAATGTGCATTTAACCATGGCTTAGGATACAACTAATTAATGTAAATTAAGACCAGTTGGGCATCTCCATTATATGCAACAGTGAGCTAATCATTCATAGGAGGTTAACTGAAAAACTGAATGCATGGACCATATCTCTTAAGACTATTCGTTTGGCCTCACTGGAAGCATTAGGACTGTAAATTGTGTAAAATATTCCTAGGTTCATTTGTTTTATTCTTTTATAATGACAGCTCCGGTATTAAAGACTCTGGGTTTGTTTGCCTCTGGAAGTTATTTTTTTCACTGGAAATCCTCTTTTCAGCTCCTCTGCATGAAGCTCTGTGAGCAAAAATCATGCATGAAAAGAAAAGAACACAGGGGCTTTAGGTTAACATCGCTGTTTAAGCATGGGCCAATGATCAAACATCAGCTTGTGCGGCAGGGACAGTGCTATATAATTTATAAATCCAATCCTTGTCCAAGTGACCAAAAGACCCCAAGTAAATTTTAATCAAAAGTACTTGCACACAGAAAAGCAAAATATCTGTAAAATTCCATCCTGCAGAGACTGTTGTACAGGGAGTTGCTACTGCAGCAGTTTGGTCTGCAACTCATTGGAGCCCATTGACTCAAGGGTGATTTTCAAAGGGACATAGTGAGCTTCTGTCATCATGGTGCTCATCCAATTTAAGAAGAGTCTGGATGACTGGAGAGGTGTTATTCTGGAAATGCCTTGGGTTATTTATCCAGTCCCTGAAATGACATTGTCACTGTATTGTAGTGTAAATATTCTTTCTATTCACAAAGTATTTTACCCATTTCTATCTTTCCTCATGCTTAGGCACCAGTATTTCTCATAGAAAACTGTAGAAAATATTCAAGTACTGTGATTATGAGGTAAAACATATTTTTAGGCCAGAATGTCTTTGTCCTGTTTGGCTTGAACATCCTTGTTACAGTACATTTCATGAAAACACTAGTTTTGTATAAATTTGTTTATCATCTTTAACATAATTGTCCCTGTCCCAGCATTCCCATGTGCTTTGCTGTTGCTGCCAGCACCATTGCTTTTTCTCCCTGCTGAAGGTGCAGCCCAGGCAGCAGGATGCTGCACTGCAGAGGTACGCCCATGGCAGAAGAGGGTACACTGAAGTTTCAGTTGGGAAAAACTCCTGTTGCATTTATAATAGAGCACAGCTTGCTAAAAGACACAGAAATCAACTGCTGGAGGTGAAACAGGCTGCTAATTTGCTCCTGAGACTGTCGATGCAATTTCCACTAGCAGCAGCCAGAGTAACTCTGGCATAGGAACAAGTTAGGAGAAAGCGTTCTGGAAAATTGTGGCATTGAAATTGCAGCTATTTCCTAATAATTTTCTTCCTGAAGACTTAAAAATAAAACAAAAGCCTGAATGTGCTAGTGCATCTGTGTTTGTCTACCCAAAACAGCGTTTGGTTGCTCTGGCTCCACAAATACCAAAAGCCTCAAACTTTGTCACTGACTATAACAGAAACATTTTTTCACCACGGGGTTGTTAACAGTGGGTCTGTGGTTGGTGAGGCCTAGTTTACTTCAGTGTAGAAAACTACAATACTTTTTGTTTCCATGCAGATCATGCTGCAAGATAGCTAAGCACTTGCTACCATGTAGTAGCCACCTACAGGCATGGATTTTCTTAGCACTGAAGGCAAAGACTGAGGTTTCGCATCCAGACGTGAAACCAGATCAAGTTATTTGAGTCCTGAGAGGAGATGTGAACAGCTGCCACTACCACAGTGTGTGTTGGACCTCAAAAGCACAATTGCTCTGCTGTGCACCATGTTGTCCGAAGCTGATCTTCCCCTTCCGGCGTGTGCAATGGGTGCCTTTCAGCTTGCCAAATGCTGCTCAGGCAATGCAGGGGTGCCTCTGAGAAATATTTCTTCGTCTGTGTCTCTCTGACATCATTGCCTCCTTCCACACTGAGCTCCTCGGGTAGGGTGATACCTGCTGGGTCTTAGCTTGTCTGCCCTGGTGAGCTTTGTCACACTTGTCACAGAGGGGCTGGACAAAGAGCCAAGCCACAGCACGTGGGTGACGCAGCTCTGGGCCCACACTTTCACACCCTCTACAACAGAAAAGCCTGGAGCAGAAACAGGTTTCAGTAAGGAGGATATTCCTCAGGAATCTTGCCTGGAGTTTCTCCCTGTCTTCCCACAGGAGAAAATCACAAATCCTGGCCCTATCCTAGCCTGATTCCTTAGGGTTCAGGCAAGTGAGCTGGATTTTGTGCATGGGCTATGCTCCTGTGGCTTCACTTATTCAGCTGGGCCTTCTCTGATACCGAGCAAAGCTGTGCTATGAAGATGTGCTACCATGGCATCCGAGGGGAAAGGCTTTCCAAAAGACTATGCGTCCCACTTTTTGGGCTGACTGCTACCAGGAATCATTCTTCCCACTGCTGCAATGTGGAATGACAACTTGTTGCGTTAGGCTCTCACCCTGAGGATAGATCTGGGTGTTGGCTTTAAAAAATGTTCAAAGCACTTTATAACAGGTATTCTTATGCCTTTTAGTAGGTCAATGACTTTCTGTAGCTTTTGCACTTTCAGCACGTACAGACACAATGGCC
>NW_008795909.1:485946-495214 GCF_000699145.1 Aptenodytes forsteri | reverse complement strand
CCCTGATTCCCCCCCCCCCAAAAAAAAAAAAGTAGTATAAAATACTTTGGGCTTGAGCCTTACATTAAAGAAATAAAAATAAATTAATGTGGTTTGATGGCCTGTAGATTACAATGGCAAAATTATCATGGTTCCTATTCATAAGGCACTTGGAATATAATTTGGGCAATTTCTCATGTTGGGAAAATCTCTTTCTGTTAAGAATTATGGCTCTCCAGCACTGTAAGACTAACATTTGCATATTGATAGGGAACAGAAAAAAAGGTGCTTTTTAAATAGCTAGTTAGCTTCCCATTGAGCATAAGTTATTGTCACTATAACTTTTAGCATTTTGACCTTTTATTTTATTGTTCCTAAACTGCAATTGCTGCTCCAGTGCATGAACCAACAGAGGAATATTGAACACAACTCTGCCAAAGGCTGGGTGTTTAGTTGTTATCCTCAAATGTTGTGTTCCCCCCACAATAACCCCACAGATATCCATATCTTTGACTTTCTGAAGCACTAATGTGATTTGAATTGATATATTTTATTGTCTCCTAGCTTGACCTTTAGTTGTTTTGAGCAATACTATTAAGATAAGTAATGTGCCCACAGAAGAACAATTCATCTTAGGTACAGATCATAGGAAGATAGTGTTGTAAGTGTGAAATAAACACAGGTAACTTAAACCACTTGCTATCTCAGGTTCAAATCCACCCCCACTTTTTTTGAGATGCAGGCAAGTGCCAGCTCCCAGTGAAGTTAGTGAAACAGTTGGTGCCTTGTCTCTGAAAAGTCTTTACTCTTGGTTGCTGGGCTACTCTGCAAAGTGGGATCTTTGTCCACTTGCTAGTGAAAATACTCTTGTATACAAACTCATTGTATTCACCAGTACTTTGCCCTAAGCTGAGAGTCTGGTGCAGGATCTATCTCCTTTACTGTGTAGGACCTATCTCCTGGTGACTTGCATTGATCCTGTGAGAAAGAGGGACAGATTTTGACCTGAATCATGACAGAAGTACTAAATTAGGTCAAAGAAGGAAACATTTTTTTTTTGCAGGGTAACTTGTAACATATTTGTGGAATGTCTTGTATAGGGAGCACAGGGGATTTCACTTGCCAGAACTGGGAAGCATCATAAAGAAAAGCAATACAGCAAGTGTTTGTTAGACCAACCCTCCCATGAGTTACAATACATGTTACCCAAAATACCAGTATTACAAGGCTGGTTGGCATTGTGATAGTGTCTTCTGCTCAGCGCTGCTTTGCCCAGCCTGATCCTGAGCAGCACCAATAGCCCCACTATGTCCCTGCTTCTGTACAGTACCTGCTTCAGTGGTGGGGAGATGGCATCCTGCCATCCACAACACCACCTTACTCAACCAGTTTTCACGTTTTGTCAAGCAAAGTGCCTGAGCAGAGCAAAGTTGTTGCATGGCTGATGTGTGTGAGAATCTGTGGGGCTTGGGAGGGTCAAAGATGAGGCAGCACAGGGATCATGAGGGACATGAAAGGGGTCCCACCACTGGTGCCATCTTGGAGCAGCCTTCCTTGTAGAATGAAGTATCCCTCTTGGCATATGGGACCAGGACCTCACACACAGAAGGATTACATAGGCTAAGCCATAGATGACTACTCAGGAGACAGAGATCCTTGCCTCTTACCTCTGTAACCCAAGTCCTGCTGACACTTGTCTGAGGTGTAGTGTCACTGCAAGAGTCAGGGTTATTGCAATAGTTCTTTGGCATCATCAGTGTCATGAAAGATTGAAACAACACAGCTTAAATCATACTGCCCAACATCAGTAGTACAGCATAAGGACAAAAATACTACACAGTCTGAAAAACCATGTTGCATCAAGCCAACTTCTGTAGTGGTCGGTATTAGATCTTTCAGGTTTGTATGAAGCTTGCCCAGCATACTTCCTTTCCCAAAGGGAAAGTCTTAAAGCGAGGACACTTGTTGATTTTGCATCAGAATCTACAAAAGTTTATGTGTATTTTCACTCTTTATTAAAAAAGTAATAGCAGAATACACAAGAATATTCCAGAGAGTATACAAATATACAAAAAGACTTGCTGTATAATTGATGGTTTGATCTAAAAGCCTCTTTAATATTCTTACTATCTCAAGGCAAGATTTACTTTTTTTCAAGTTTGCCACACTTCACATCAAACCAAACAAAAAATATCCGGTCAAAATATAAGAGGGAAGATCACAGAACAGTCTCAAACCCACTAATGTGATCCGCTTTTTATCTTTTGCCATGTGTTTCTTCCGCATTCTCTAGGATAAGTTTATGGTAAGCCTTTAAACCCCAGATAAAGAATCCCAAGATAGATAATTAGAGGTCTTTTCCATCAGTGGTACTATATAATAAAAATAATTCTACCACAACAGAGAGGCTATACTCAGAAATGAAAGCCTCAACCCACTAATGGCCACATCACTAACAATGACACGACATAAATATAACAAATGAAGGCTTTAGAGATCCAGCATTATCATCAACATTTGAGATCAAGTCGGTCTTTTTGGAAAAAAATAGTTATTTTAGGTACTCTGGATACTGGAAAGGCCTGTTTAAAAACAGCTGTAAAATTTCACACACTTTTCTTTCCAAACCAGCCAACCCTTCAGATCATCAGGTGCATGGGACCAATTGTTGTCACTCTGAATGAATCTGGACTTAAAGCAGGAGTGGATTCCTCCCACTCATCTGTCCATCTGTAGTACACAGGATATTAGACAAGTAATTACTACTGTCCCTTGTAGACTTAAAATCCACCAATCTATCTTCAAAAGATCATCTTAAAAACTGTATATGCTTGCATCCCTGACTACCTTGTTGTTTGAATATATTTTTCAATTCCCTACCTTTTGAGAGCCTTGTAAAACTATGTTTTAAAAAGAACATTTATAATGTATGTGTTTTCCATTTAGTCTCCATTTTCAGTCTCCTAGGAGTCACTAAGGCCAGACTTTTCTTCTTGCTTTACATATGGTTGGCAGCAAACGAAGCAGTTTTCATTTTGATGAAAAATCTCTGTAAATAACCTGTCACCCTGAGGAAGAGGCACATCCTGTTTAATAAGAATTTCCTCCAAGTGATCCAGGAAACGTCCATTCAGAATCTGCATGTGACCAAAAGAAAAGAGTGGGGAAATGATTTGATTATATTATGCTGTAATGAGAATGTGAAAAGCAACAAATACAGTATGTGTGTAAGCTCAGAAGGCTTGTAGCCTTTGCTTCTCTATACTGCTATACAGAGAAAACACAGATACAGAAGAATTCTTTATTTATTAAAGCAAAAAATGGAATGTAATGAATTTTGCTGGCACTAAATTTTGTCCTTAATTTGGAGGGTGACATAAGATGCCAATTAACAGTGATATGGAAAAGTCTTCCAACTTTTAAATTCAAGAAACTACTAAATGTTATCTAGTTTGTTAAATTTTACCCCCATAGGCACTGTCAGACTTCCTTGCCACTTGTTGATATATTGGGGATGTTCAAGAAGTGATTGGATACATCCCGTTCATTAAATAAAAATCCAGTGAGACTGGGTTGTTACTAAATATGAAGATAGTGTTTCTGGTTCAAGAAGTCCCTGCATGGTAGACTTCTGCAGGCTGGGAAAGTATTGTGGGGAAATATCTCTACACACACTTATCTTGTTCTTATATTCTCACCTGCACATCCATTATGGGCCATTGCTGGGAACTGGCTACCGGGTTTTCATCCAGTACCACCTTCACCTGATCTGACACAGTGCTCTCCATTCCTATGAAAGCATCAGTCAGATCAAATGCCTCAGTTCTCAAAACTCAACTGAACAAACCAACCCACCGGATTTGCCATTGTCTGAAGATACAAGAGATCAAAATGTCACTACTGCTGAAAAAAAAGTATCATTTTAAAAATGCCCAGATCACAGCAGCTGGTGAACCACGCTACATAAAAAGGCAAATTAATTTACTCCCCTCAACATCTCAAACTCCCAAAGAACCTGAAACAAGAAGAAATTCCTTCCTTGACTCCAAATTTGGGGAGCTCTATATCCCTGGGCCTGTGAGGAATACATGCAGTGGGGTCATCTGAGAAATGTCATTCTTTCCCCTCCCCTTTCTGTGTCTAGTCTCAGATTCTTGTTGGGAGGAGAGAATCCCTCCCCACCATTGGAGGGACTGCATGTAAGGCAGGATGGAAATGTATTCAGAGCCACAGGACCAAAATTCATCCTCTGCTCACCCAGGCTGAAAAATCAACCCAGAAGGAACATCTGGTTGATCCTGCTAAATCATCCTTTCAAAACACAGCGAAGTTTCACATAGCAACTGGGAAATAGATGGGAAAATACAGAAAAACAGAGCTGATGTCTACTATAAATATTCACACAACAGCAAAGTCAAGGGGGGTGAGGTTAGCCCTGGAAGCATAAAATACTACTGAGTTTACCGCTTATTCTTTAAAATGCATTTTTAACTTCTGTCTAGGAAGACATCCATTAATAATTTCTCAAAGTTGTGTGGAGTTGGTTGTCTGCAGGGAGTAGGGAGTTTTACTTTGCTTTTTTGCTTATGTTTTCTCATATCCAGAGCTACAATTTCCGAGTTTTCTGCCAACTCAGCAAAGATGCAATGAGTTGCTGATTCTGTTCCATCTTAGTTCTCATCTGTATCATGAGTGTGAGTCATCAGACAGTGCCCTTACAGACAGCCTTTGGAGGTTTATTGGACTGATTTTATAAATGTTTAGATTGCAGGGAAAGCATACGGTGACCAAACTCTTTTTCTGGAGGTAATCAGTGTTTGGGAAGAGATTATTCTGTTGCTGTAGAGATACAGTTAGACAGGGAACTAGAATGAATCCTTCTGGTGTCCACCTGATCGAGTTAGCAGGTTTGGAGCGGAGGAGAAGCGGTCTTTCTTAAATGTGCAGGGACACACCACCACATAGCTCTTCTGTTCTGAGTTACCTTTCAGAAACAAGTGAACAGCTGCAAGAAAAGGTTGGGTACCAGTGATCTGATAAATCATGGAAGAGAATCCTGATTTTTGTTCTGAAAGTTTATCAGAAAATACTAAAAACAGAGCTGAAATAAGGGTTGTACCTAGTAAGGACATAAACTTTTGCATGCAGTAAGGTTACAGGATATAATACATTTTCTTAATTAGCAGGCAAAAGATTCTTGTTTGTTCTCTGTTCTCTGAAAGTTTCTCAACCATTTGAAATGTTTCTTCAATTCCCCTTTTCAGCTCTCAGAAACTAACCCTGTACGTATTGCTCAAAAACACTCAATGGGACAAGTACCACATTAATAGAAGACAAGCACTTTGCAGGGAACGGCTTTCCAGTGCTCTTTGCCGTCTGTGCCCATTTCTCTAATTCAATGACCCACTTATCGAAAAACTTAGTCAGAAATGGAAGGATATGAAACAGTACATTTAGATTCATCTATATGTAGCAAGATGGCCCTTGGGATTCTGATTCATGACTGAGTTCCTATGTGTAATGGTATTGCAAATAATAAATAATCATTGGCCTGTCTGAGTCTTCAAGGGGAATCTTATTTTTATTTAGGCAGAGGATGTTTTGCAATTAAAAACAATTATTCTAGGACAGGGAGACTGCTTCTCCCTCGAGAACAGTAAGGCTGCAGGCTAATGTATGCCTCTCTTGAGAGACTCCTTCTCGCTGCCTGCTGGTGAGCGTACTTAGGTGGAGGTGAAGAGGGAAAAAGGGGAACAGGAGCCTGATGTGTGACTAAACCCTAAATGTCTCCCAAGGAATTGATTTTATGTCATTACAACAGCAGTTCTGCAGTTGATTTGATTCTTTCTATAACATTTGAGTAGAGCTGTGTGGAGAAAGGTAAAGCCATTCCACAAAGGATTTCAGCACTTTGACATTTGGTTCTGATCTGCCGTGGAATGAGAACCACAAGTGCCGAAATTATCTCTGAAGGCAAGAGGAGCTCCAAACCCAGGGCAGACTAGTGGATCTTGGGAGCCTTTTGCTGCCAAGGATCTGCAAGGCTGGGAGGAGTGGGAAGAGATGAGTTTGACAGGAAATCATACACATGTTTTTGACAGAAGCCTATGGGTTTTGAAACCCATCCCTGGTCTATTCCAAACTGGTGAAACTGAAGGGCTTCTGCAGAACATTTCAATTTACAGAGGCTGCTAATGCTGACAAAGTGGGGCATCTTTTGGATCAGCAGAAGTTATGAGCTATTTGAAATACAAATAAAGACTCTGAGTCTAACTTTTTACAGCTATGTAATCAAATTACCTTGCTTTTAGGTCACAGTGCAACAAAAATTTGATTCTTTCTTTGAATAATCTGGTAAGATACAAGTAACTGGCTAAATTTTTGGTCACTGATTTTTCATCACATATGGGTCTAGTTGTATTTCCCTTCCCACCCCTCTCCCTGCACCCACAGGCTGTATCCCATTATGTCATGTCATGTTGGGTTACCTCCTACTTTAGCAACACATGCCATGATGTGACACCCCATAATTCACAGAGATAGGAACAAAGTACTCTAAACAGTAGAGTGATTGTGCTGCTGTAATATCTGGGACATCTGCAGAGTGCTGGATGATGGCACAGGTTTTTAGCTTTCTGAATAAAAGTTGGATAGCTCAGCAGATATGCAATGCTTAATGGGCTAAAATGCAAGGGTAATCAGTACCATCAAGAACCTGGTGCCTGGAGTCTCAGCAGCCCATGAAGCAGAAAGTAATCAGCTCAGCCTTCTCCAGCGAGTGTCACTGCAGCTTCTACATGTGGCTTCAAGGTGCCTGAATGGATTCAAAGTGAAAGAGAAAAGTAGAGCAGAAATGCCATTCAACCCATAATATCCTGGTTCTTAGAGGAGTTGTTATTTGGAAATGCCTTGATGAACGGTGCGTTGATGACTGAGCTGTTTGTACTTCTAGGGAGGTTGGTGTATGAAACATGTTCATTCTGTAGACTGGTGATTATTCATTCTCTTTGTTGTGGTCAGGCTTCCAAAGAGGACATGATGCCCCTGTGCTGTCCAGAGTAATAATCCTAAAACAACATCTGCTCTATAAGACTTGCAACCTGAGATTTAGATAGCATGCAACAAATTAATAAAGGGACACTCGTTGCAGTACAAAGACAAACTAACAAGTTAGAGTAGTTTTAATAGTCGGTGGTCTTCACCAGCGTAATCCTGCTAAAGACTGTTATCTTGCAGATGAGTTTGGTGTTTCCAGGACTCACCTTCATGTAGTATATGGAAAGCAGAGATTTTCTTTCAGATATGAGGTTAGTGTAGACAGTCTAATTTGCCCCAGAAAGAACAAGAGCAGGTCCTTTGTAAGGAAGGAAATATTGGCTGTTTATATGTTTCAGTCATGGCAGGCTCCTTCCCTCTTGTGTAAAAAAGCAGCAGATTTGCATTCAGCTAACTCGGCCAGAACTTCTCAGCTATCCACACAACAAAGAGCACAAGGTCAGAACAGAGGGAGTGGGGCACTGCTGAGGTTTCAGAAAGGTGAACAAAGGCAATTAAAAATGAAGCCAAAAAGAAAATGGTAATGGCAGGGGTTACTGCACTGGCCTACATAAATGACCGTCTGGCAGGAGACTACCTGCCAAACAGTGATTCAGTGAAATCACAGGCTCTGGGTTCAGTTCCTAGGGCTGATGCAGACTTTAGGTTCATTTGCCTAATTTCCTCACCTGAAAAATGCAGTTAATTATAAAATTTCTGATTCGTTATCATTTATAGTTCTGAGGTAAAATTTCTGATTCGTTATCATTTATAGTTTTGAGGGTTTTTAGGAGTACCTAAATCTTGCCCGGTTGTTCCTATGCCAGGACAATCCAGCCTCACTTAAGGTTCCATACCGAACCACAGAGCAGATTATTGCTGCTCTATACTAACAATAATAGTTGTGTTAGTGTTAAGTAACATCAGGAAAGACACTGGGGGTTGATTGTGCTTCCACTGCTCTTTCCACTGTTCTGCCTCAAGCACAGAGAGAACATTAGCCTCTTTGATCGGGTAGGTATGTAAAATCAGTACACCAAAACTCCATCAGGTTAATATTTATTTTACAACTGTTGTTTAATGAAGAAGAGGTTACATTCCATGCTCTAACTGTAGGTCTGTACCTAGCTAGGTAGAGAAGTGGCCAGGTTGGGCGCAAAATATTGGCCAGAAAAGGAGCTACTGCATTTACTGTAACATTTATCACTTTATATAACATAATACTATTATTGAATTAAAAATATAACTGCTGTGCACCAAGGTTTTGCCCTGTGTCCTGGAGAAGTGGTTATGGTCAAGTATAATGGATTTTAATGCTTGTCCCTATGAGCAATCAGAGTCCAGAGAAGTTTATAGAAAGTATGTGGGATTATAAATCTTGAGTCCAAATGAGTCTAGCAGAATTCCATGTTCATGGCTACACTACAAGGTTCATCTTTCTCCTACCCCATCCACAGCATTCTGGTTTTGCTATGTCCCTTGATTTATTTCATTGTGTATCAGTTTGGGATCTCTTTCAGAGAGCTGAGTGCCATATATTCATTGCAATGGAGGGCTGCTTCTCTGACACAAAGTCAGCTGAAACCCTGTAAAGTAAAAGTGAAACATTCACAGCTCTAGCATGCATATTTCATTTCAATTACTTGGATGAAATTTGACTCAAAACTCATAAGTACAGAAAAAAAAAGTACCACAACTAAACAAAGTATTTCAGATTTTGGGGTGTTTGATTCTTTGGACAAGCAATCAACATTTTCTCCATTACCCAGCCACTCTATAGAATTTATCGCTTAGTGGAAAATTCACTTTTCCTTCAACAGTTATTCTCAGCCAGACACTTCAGTAAATCCATAACATGGCAATGCCTGTATTCTCTGTAAATGCATTTTTCTTTCTTATAAACTGTTAAGATCAGCAATAGACTGCTACCTGGAATAATGGCCATACAGTGTCCTGAATACAGTAAATTTTTAAAAATAAAATGTTTCAGAACTTAAAAGAGAGCAGAAAAATGTGGACAAATATTACTGCTTTTCTGGTGCAATGTTAGATACATCAAAAAGTAAAGAAACAAAAATTCAAAGAAAACAATTTTAATTTCCTTGAAAATCCTATTAAGAAGAAGAAAGGTAGATAATTTAAACAGGTATTTCAAAAGTCCTGCTGTTACCAAGGATTTCAAAATACAGCAGAGAGTTTAAAAACATTATTCTTTAACACGAATATGTACCTTTTCATAGGGTGTCCTTTGATG
>NW_008795909.1:466577-485116 GCF_000699145.1 Aptenodytes forsteri | reverse complement strand
AAGGGTGTCCAATGATGAGCTATGAAAGAGAAAAATAGTGGTATATAAACTGAAGTTCCTTTTTTAAGAACTAAAATTAAAAAAGCAAAGCAGAAAAATAAAATCATCTGCCAACTTCAAAAGCATTTCAAAGCATGAAATTCTTTAAGCTTGAATCATAATTTAGTGACTTATATTTAAGGATACAGTGTAGAGCTTTGAAATCTTGAGAAAACAGGAAAAAATGAGTTGTCCTTTTTTGTGACTAATGAAAATATGTCCACAAAGGGTTTTTAATTGTGATACCCCAGATGTTTGGGATGTATGAACATGTCACACCCAGGAATCTTTTTAACTTTCAGTTACTTTATTCCTGTGGATTTTCATGAAATAAAATAATGTTTAAGGCCAGCTTTCTCAACTGGAATGTGTTCAGCTCAGAAGCCTATTTAGAAAGGAGGAAAAAAAAATCTCTTCCCTTCCCAAAAAGGGGAGGAGGCATCTGTGCTGCATAACCCTTTTTCTTCACCCAAAGTGTGTCTGCACTCTGGATTTTGTTAGTTGTGACGGTTGCCATGAGCTGTGTATTTGTTGATATTTACTTGCATTGACCTTGTAATTTCACTATAAACAGAAATTAGCTGGTGCCAGAAAACTCAGGGATCATATTGGCAGTGTCACATAGTGTTTTCATTCCATGTAAACTTACTCTCACTCCCCCTCTCAAAGTAGGGAGGGTACTAAAATGATTAGCTTAGACCAGTGCCTCACTTTATTTGTGTAAAGTCGAATGAGGCCAATCCCTTATGCTATGATTTTACAAGAATCAAGCACATGTTATTGCCCAATCTGCAGCTCTGGCCAGATTTTCAGTCTTCACAGCTCCTTAAAAATGCACAGGTCAAAAGCTCTTCCTTGGTCTGTGATTTTCTGTATGTTTTTATTTCCTGTTAGTTGGTGAAATTAGCAAAAAATTACTGATAACAGAAAATCAAATCCTGGTGCTCCAGGTTTTATTGCATGAGGCTAGGGTGAGTTATCAGTCCTCTTCTAGAAGTCCTGGTGAATGTTAAAATCAGTCTGTTTTTATAGGTCTACTTGTGGCAATGCAGGAGTGTAAAAGGAGCTGAAATCTTGCTTGTAAGTACAAGCCTATTCTTTTGGATGCCGAGTAAAGACAGAATACTTTGGGAGGGATACTATGGGTTACAGCCATTTCTTACTGACATTTGTGCTTGATTCTCTGTACAGCACCCTGTATGCATGCATTTAGATAACACTGTTTCTTTAAAAATAAGGGTAAAGCTTGAACTCTCTAGTGTAGCGTGTTTGCTGAACAAACACTGAAAGGCAGCAGGGAGGTAAATCATTGTTGCACGCTTAAGGGAAGCGTGGCATTACTTATGAATGACTGCATGCATGGCTGCCTGACTCAATGAATGAATCACCCAGAATAAGACTGTGCAGCTCGAACGAGCACAGAAACTGCTCTGATTTTCATTTACAAAGCTTAATCATAAATATTGTATATTCTACAATGCAAGGAAGGAAGCACAGTCAGACCTGGTTAATGTGTTTTATTTCCAGGGCTGGGTACGTTGGATCGCTGCGACGCCCACCCCTCTGAGATCACCTGTGGGCATACAGTCCTTTCGGTTCCAGCAGCGCAAACATTTCAAAGCAGGCTGGGGTTCACTGACTTGATGGGTTGCATCACATACACATTCATTAAAAATAACAGTGCCATCAGGGAAAAATTATACTATGAACTCTCTCTTATACTACAGACTTTAAAATCCAGGGATATTTTCTAACTACTTAAATATTTCCATGCTGGCTTCCGTTATTAAATAAAACTAGGCAGAGTCTAACAGGCCGACATTTATAAGGTGTTTATAGTGTGGCAAATGTCTCATGTCAGACTATCTAAAATGTCGCCAACACTGACAGTTTCAGCTGATGTACCACATTTTGGAACCTTGGAAGCTTTCATAGGAAACTGATTTCAAAAGATGAAATGTTGTCTGCACTGAGGGACAGTGTCTGTGCTATGACTAGTTTAACTCCATAAGTGGAAGTTACAAATTGTAGAATCAAAATTTTCACAATTTTATTTTGATTTTGAAAAAGAATGAACAAAACAGCACCATATTTTGCACTCTCCAGCTTCTGCTTGAAAAATAGTTTTGCTACTTTTTGTAATTAGCAAAGTTTACTAAACCATGATGATCAGAAGTCACTCTATTTCTCCAGTAAAAATAAACCTTCATTAATAACAAGTGATGCTGGAAATCCACTCAAATGCTTTGAATATTTTAAGTGCTCCAAAATCTTTTAGGGCTTTGAGTCCGATGTCAAGCTTTATGACTAGAAATTGATTTGTACTGATGAGCTATGATGTACAGACAAATTATGACATTTTATTCAAGATACCATTTAAAAAAAAAAACATAAAGAGCAAATTTTAAAAGCGACTACAAAAATATCTCTGCTGGGTAAGCCAGATGATTTTTAACTAAAAGACACTGTGGTTCTTTAGGCTTCGAGCCTCGGCAGATTTAGATATAATACAGCTGTGTTTTGTGAATGTGTCACACAAAAAATGTATCCTGAAATTAAATGATAGGACAGAGTAGAGCATATAACATAAATTGCAGAAAAGACAGCATGCAGACGGTAGCAAATAAATTTAGATTAAAATTTTAAGCCTAATATCAAAAGTTACATTTACATAAACGATCTAGCTAATATGCAGGGGCTTTTCTGTTTGGTTTTTCAAAAAAGTGTGTAAGATGGAAGTAGGCTGCTCCAAATGAAATGAACAGAGGCTTAAGGTGAGGTGAAAAAGATGTATGGGCAGCAAGGAAAGCAGGCAGTTAGAGTGTGTATCCTACTGTGCAAATACTTAACCTGCTCTGAATAAACTGCCGTTGAAGAGTTTTGTAGCAGGATCGGCAGTAGCTCACATGCAGCTGTACATATCAAGCCCAGGGACATTTAAACATATGTGGACAAGCTTGGCAGAAGATCACTGCTGAAACCATGAGCAGTGTTGTCATGCACCAGTGACACTCAGATAGACACCAACTTGGTCACAGCCTCGCAGATACTTGCAGAACATCTCCAGTGCTGCTGGGAACACGCCCCAGGCAGGTCAGAAGGAGCATTCATGGAAAAGGAGTCCCTCTCCTTTAGTGTCAACTCTGCTGTTAACTGACCCTGGCTACCAGCAGAGCTGCTTTCTATCAACCAGCTAAGGCCTGTGCTCCGGAGGTGAGATACTCACATACGAGGACACCCTCTTCTGCATGATCCTGGTTACATGTGGAACAGAAAGGTCAGTCACTAAACACACAGATGCTCGCCACATGATTTTCTGTGACCACAGCCATGGCTCCTCACTGCTCCTCTGGGCACACAGCTGTTAACATCTGGCGTGGATTTTGAGTATCTTGTTGGTAACGTAGATTGGCATTTCCCAGGACATAACATCTAATATTTGCTTCTTGTAATCAGGCGGGACTGCTCTTGCAGAACACGGGGGCTGCAAGCCACATGCTGCTTATTTCAGAGACCCAAAGGACAGGGAAGTGCTCACAGATGGGAGGTGACAGTGGCTTCCCAACGTGCCTTTGCAGATGCATTGCATTGAATACGCTGGGCTCAGTAGCTCTTGCTAATTAATTTCTCCTGCAGATGGGGAATCATGGTGCCAACAGCACCAGTACAGTGTCACTGCCAGTCATGCAGTGCAGCCCCACCACAGGGGCCATGGTGCAACAACGGAAGAGTTAGACGCAGCTTACAAACTGTAGAGATCCCTGTTACTTCTGGGTGTTCTCTGCTTCTCTGTTAGCTCTAGATCTAGAAATCTCACTTTATTACAACCCTTCCTACTGCAGCTGATTGTCCTACAAGGTGCACGCTCCACCTTCCTCTAGGCGTGAAGCTAGAGGCCTGCATAGGATTTCAGAATACCCTCTAGCTCATGAACACAAAACTACCGTAAATGATCTGTGGCAATGCAAGCATGAAAAGTAATGTCTTAGCCAGACACAATACCTAGGGTAAGCACATGAAAATACCTTTGTAAAGGGATACCGCAACGCATGAACCCCTCCTCCTTGCAAGCATGCAAGCACAGCTACGACTTGATGGTTGGCTGCCCTTGTGAAACCTCCTGTTGGGGCAATGTTCTGACCTGCCAGCAGCTCCTTCTTCCCAGCGGTTCACTGCCTGGGCTTCCCTGCACAGCAGCTGCTTCTGCTCACACACAGCTTTTAGGACTCTGCTGAACTGTGTCTCCTCTGATTGCAAGATGTATTTCCTCCTCCTGTTTGCTTGGCACCGTGGCGTCTGCCAGTGGGGTGCAGAGCGGGGTGACAGTGCCCTCCCCCGCTTGCTGAGCTGGGGGGTTGGAGGAAGAGAGCTGAGGTAGGGAACCGAGATTAAGTAGCCTGAAATGCATCAGAAAGATTTGTTATGATAATTTAACCTGCAGTGTTATTCAGATCTAAAGCTACTCTCACTCTCCTGGTCTTCGCTGGGGTTAGAAACCTGTACAAAATGCAAATAAGAGATCCAGATCTGGAGCCTGTACACCTCCAGGTTTCTGCTTGCCTGTTAGGGTCTGGGATTTAGGTTTGATCCAGTTCAAAAGCTGGGGGAGCACTAGGAAATGCAGGTCAGCACCAGGAGGCAGACCTCTCCTTTCCCCTCCAAACCAGCGCAGTAAAGCAAACTGCAGCTTCTGCACAGATGCTTCCAATTGTAAGTGTGGAGATGTTTCTGGCCTTGGCTATTTTAGAAACCGAGTTTCCAGGTCAGGTCTTGAATGTATTTTGAATGTACATTCTTGCATTTGCTGTCTTTCCCCTGGCTTTCTCTGGCAGATCATATAGTACAATACTGAATGCCTAAAAATAATAATACAGGAATCAGTTTTTATACTTTCTTTTTTGTTTCATTCCCTCAATTCAATTTCTTGGATCTGTTTTACTGTGATTGTACCTAAGCACAGAGTCCTTTCAGTGAGGAAGTCAGTCCTTTTAAAAAATATTCATTTCTAAATAACTGAGTGGGGTGAGTCATGTAGCAGGAAAAAGTTAAGAATCACAAACACTGACTCCGGTAATACATTGCTTCTATTAGTAGCAATTTCTTTATGACCTTAAGACTTCCGTAGCAGCATAAATATTTTAAATGGTTGAAGCAATTCGAATAATCTTAGTTAGCTCAGGCATTAAAAATGCAGCAGTGAAGGAAGGGAAGCTTGCTGACAGCATTCAGGCTTAGAATTATAGTTGCAGTCATGACTGTGTCACTGCATGGTCATAACTTTCCGGATGGATTTACAACACAGCAGTCACCTGGTAGCCAAAACGCAGAGAACCAAAGCTGAGACCTCCAGAACCAAAATCATAAGCCACAGTTTGAATTGTAGTGCTGTAAATACTCGGAGTGAATCTTGCCTCTGTGGGCTAAGCGCTTCATGCAGGAGGTTGCAGTAGCATGCAGATATTCCTCAAAGAATGAGTTGCAAAAATGTTATAAATCATGCAGATTTAATGTTTATTACTGGGTTAGTCACTGTTTGGTGAAATTACCAAACATTTCCAGTTTCCTAGGAAGGAAATTAACTCTATCCTTGCTGAAACCAGGACAGCACTCCATGTCAAAATAGGGGGTAGAAAAATTTGAGCTACATCTGTAATGCTAAATAAAATAGAGCTGCTCTGGTGGACCCTCTGTAGGGGGCAAATAATTGCAGAACAATTTCAAAGAAAAATTACAAAGCAAAATAGTTGCTTTGTTTGGGGGCTTTTTCAGTTGGAAAAAAATAATGTGGGGACTGGCCTGCAGGCTATCAGAGTGGTGTTTTCATAATGTGAAACTGGAGCTATATGTTGCATGTGTGCGTAGGAGACAGAAAGAGTTGAGACTTTCATGTACCAAACTTTAAAATCCAAAAATAAACATGGCCCTACTGAAGATCATGCAAGCTCTCTTCCTGATTGCTTTGCTTTCTGGTTTGTTATATTTCTTGTCTATCTTATTTGAATTTGATGCTTTGAGGGTAAGAGCACCTGGCAGCTGTGGTTATTATTGCGAATTGAGTAACAAACAGTGCTAAGGGTGATGAGTTTGTTTGCAGGTTGTCGTGGAAAAAACACTTCACATCTAGATCTAATGTGGATCTGCTACATGAGCTAGACCTTGCTGATCTAGCTAGTCTCATGTCTTGGCCCAAGCACTGGCCTGGACATGGCCTCTCGGAGGAAGGTAGAAACACACATTTTGAATATCATGTATTCCACATCTTTGTGACATGTATGCCATGACTTCATGAGAAATGTCATTTCTTAACTGTTGTGGTGATTGTCACAGCCCTTGGACCCATATCATGTTCAATATTTGCTGAACGAAACTCATTCATTTAAGCACTGTGGGTACAGTATTCCACAAAGACCTTCTTGCACAAGCAATATTGGCAGATCAGAAAACACTTTCATTAAAGAAAAGTACATTTTACTACACACGTGCTAGTGTGTTTCTTTCTGATCTTTTCTTGTCCCGCAGAGGGGCTTGAGCAATGAAGAAGGTGCTGTAGCTCACTCTCACTGCAGACCGATTCCCGTGTTATTACTTTACTATTTACTCTAGTTTTCTAAATATTTAGAAGATTATTTTAATAATTTATCCATCTTTTGCTTCAAGCTATTGCTATGTAAACTTCTGCTAGGGCCACCTTGAAACATTTTATTTTCAACAGGAAGAACCCCCATTGTCTTTACTCTTTCTCATATCTTAGTTTAATTAAATCTAATTGTTTTTTCTTTTGGCTAATGTTGCCATATTTCCAATGTAAGAACATTACTGCCTAGATTATTTCCATTATATTCCCAGTCAATGTCATTGCTAGACTCAGGGCTGCCCAGAATAGAGGCTAAGACATAAGCTGTTCCTTCCTTTCTTTCACACACAGTATGATCTGAACTTTATGTAGGACTGTTCACGTGAATAAATAGTTGGCAAGGTGAATCAGGGTTGAAAAATCTGGCCCTGAAGCTTAACCAAGAGACATATCAGATCAGTCCTCTAAAGATAAATGAACAATGTTATCATTTTATTAAGACAAATACTACTTTGGTCTATAGAATAAACAAGCTTCCTCTCAGTCCTGTCATATGATATTCATGTTGGAATTCACTTGAACAAGAGTGCATTCATTTCATAATAAATAACTGGTGGTTATACAACACCTTTGACCACAAAGCCTTCTAAAGGCTGTGTTGTGTTCCTTCTGTAGTTACAAAAAAAAAAAAAATCCAGAAAAAAGTGAGGCATAAGTTTAATAGTGTGAGTAAACTGCAAACAGATGACAGATATTTCACAAGCAAAAGGCCAAATTTATCAGAGAAGTTATTTTTTGCCCATTATTTGCTTGAAACAAACAAACACTCTCAGTACATTGACAGGGAAACTGTGTCACAACACATAATTGACCAACAGTGACAGAAACTGTTGTTGTTGGAGCTGGCTTTAAAACTCAGGAGCTCCTGTCCTCCAGTCCTTTGTTCACAAACTTCCTTTTCTGTGTGGACTGCATGAAAACAAACAATAGTTTTAATCAACTTTTTTTTTTTTTCCCCAGGGACAAAAAAAAGAAAAAGGGAGGAATACATTTATCAGGCTTTGAAAATGCTGAAATTCATTTCAGCATATTGAAAAGGGCTTAGAGCTCAGGGAACTCTTGACCTGAATCTGTTTCTAGGAATCTGTAGAACAAGTTTGTTCTTCTGGTTATTAAATTTATTGTTTGGATGACTATAAGCATATTCATGGAAAACATAAGTAAATCATGAAAGTCTTATGGTAGTTACCATGAATAGCTATTCATCTGAAACTTCATCTGGGAAGTATGTTCATCATTCATTACTTCAGCATTGCCATTGCACAACCAGATAGAACAAACAAAGCCATATAGCCTAAATGACATGTTGCTTACCACTAATAGTACACAGTGAATAATGCTGAAGTGCTCTTCTGGCAGACTATCTGCAGAGTGGGATGTGTCCATCTAAATCATGCGGTAAACCCCCAGAACTGCAGACAGACAGGGAGTGTTCCTGAATGACTGGCAAACAGGAAAAAAACAACTAATAGTCATTGAGGGAATGATTTGTGATACGTTACGTGATATCACTTGCTCTTTCATCTGCATGTTTTTTTCTAGATGTGAGCAAACTTAGCCCACATTCCTCATAAAATAGTTACATTTTTGAAGCATGAAAGTCGTCAGGCTAATAAAGGTCTAACAGCTCCATAGCAGTCTATGGGTATGGTTGGATCAAACAGAATTTTAAAATAGTTTGGATTTAGCATGTTTGAAGCTGAATCTTTCAAGGTGCATTTAAAGTTATCTAGAAAGCCATAGACACCATTAAAATCTGTGTATTTGTAGGCTGTGTTCTATATATGCGTACTTATGAAGGTTAGAGCTTGGATGATAATGCTTTCAGCTCACTAACACTAAGCTCAGTATGAATTCCCTATACAGGTGGCTTTTTCATGTATCTGTTCAGGCTTATCTTACCTCAGCCATGCTTGCCACCACTTTAGTCCTCTTACAATCATTTACACCACTGCAAAGTATGATTGAAATATCATCTCATCATATCCTAACAGTTCTATATATTATCTCTGCTTCAAAAATGAAGGCTCATAGGCCTAATCTCAGTGATGTGTTCTGCATGTAAAGCATGCATGGGTCTTTAGGAACTTGAAGGGCAGAGGCATTTGCAATCCTAGCAGATTCAGATTGTGCCTTAACATATCTAATCCAAAATTCTACCTTCTAATTGAAGACATTTCTAAAAATGGGTTTTCCTTTTTCTGGAGCCAGTATTTGACAAGCGTCTATTTTTTGCCTTTGTCAACAGTATAATCCCCATATTGGTTTGCAAATCTATAGTAGCAGGATTTCCAGAGGAAAAAATATACTGCTTTATTTCATACTATTTAACACCGAAGGGAGCTGTGATAGTGCTAGCGCTGGTGGTTATTTCAGGCATATCTGCAGAGACAAACTGCCCAACTGGACCTGTACATTCCTTTCTATAACAGATTTTTGCTGTAATGCTCCAAGACTGGTTCCTTCCTCTCTTTACCTCCTCATCTGCAGCTTTGGTACTTGCTTGTCCCTTAAACAAATAGCAGGAAGAGGATTCTCCTTAACTGGGTCTTTTTGTAGAGGTCCCTATCTCTGATAGTTTCCTATGAGAAGGTCCTAGAAATGGACCTTTCTTAGAACACACTGCTACCACTGGGATTCATGATATTTTGGAGTCAATTTTAACATAGTGACTGCACAAGACCCAGCCATTTACCCAAGAGTAAATAGCACTGGTCACTGGTCTCCTGAATTAACCCTGCTCTGCCGGACTGTCATTGCTCTAGTGTCCATCCCAGGAAAAAATCAGACTGATTTCTCTTTTAGCTCTGGAGACTTTCTACATTTCAACTCTCATTAAACCAGCTTTACTGTTTCTTTTCTAAAAATGGAGCTTTTTCTGTACTCTTAAGGCTTGATCGAGTGCTTTTTAGTCAATGGAAAACTTGTCATTTACTGCAGTGGCCTTTGATTTATTCTCCATTTCCCTTCAACTCCTGTACTATTGGAGCTGGTCAATTTTAGACTTTTTTTGGAGGATAAGGATTTGTTGTTATGCCAGTCACCTCACCCATAATGAATCTCTACCCCTCCTATTGGAAAAAAGCCAGCCTAGATCCTTGACTAGCCATTCAAAATCAATACCAGATTTTACCTTACAACCCTTACAAAAGAGCATGTGGACTTTGGGACATTGAGTTTGGGGGAGGAGGTGTGACAAAGAGTGCTTAAAAACAGGTGGTTTTGTGTTTCACTGAGACATATGCTGTTATTCACCCCAAGGAGAAAGGGAAGGCAGCAGAGAAGGAGGGGAAGTTTGGCCCATATGGGAGGGTAAGGGGAAGTGGGAGAACTGAAGTAAATGTAATCAGTAGCATTGTATGGCAGTTTATAACCTGAATCCAAGAAACACAGCAAACATTCAGTTACTTGATTTGGCTGAGAGTCAGTGAAAGGGATGTTACTTAGAGTTTTGAAGAATTTGGCAACAGAACAACTACATGTGAATGATGTTGCAAGGGAGGATGTAGTACTGAGACAAAGATTTCATACAGATAATATTTGGCTCCAGCCTTGCAAGATTTGGATATCTCCAATACAAACACCAAGACACTAACAGGAAAGATCAAACACACCCAATGAATTTTTATTACCTTATAAACATTGAGAAAAGCCGTCTAGCCAGCTGTGCTGCTCATCTGCTCCTAGGTACATGAGAAGTTGGAAACCAAAATCTGAATTTTCTCCTCTTGAAAAATTCCACCTTAAAGTACTTTTTCTCTGAAAAGCTAGTATTTACACTATTTTTCTCCAGTTTGCAGTTTGCAGCTGCTGCAGATCATTTACCACATCCCTGTGCAGTGCTGCAGACTCGTTGCCTGCTGACCCTGGTTTCCTGTTGAGTTGTGAATAAGCTGTCCCCCCAAGCCCTGGCTCCAGCAGCACAAGTGGACACGTGCTCTCGCTGGGGCCCCATAATTTTAGTGAAGTCAGTATGCTGCAGTATTAACCTCCAGAAGTTGCGATTTTGGTGGTAAAGTCCCCAAGGCACCTTTATGTTTTCTACCTCCTTAATAAAGCACAGGGCATATGCCAAACTAACATACCCTATCTATGCAGCTGTAATGAAACCACTGCGTTCATCTCACTGTTTAAGGAAAATACGGTCAGGCTTCAACTCCACTTTGGCTAAGTCAATTTTCTCACACCTCGACTCCCCAGCTGGAAAATGGGGCCTACCCTCTTCCTCTTACACATTGACAGCTCTGTCAATTCATGTTATAAATGCTTAATTTTTATATACTGCCGGCAGACAACATGGTGGTGCCTTGCTCCACATGAGTGAGGGTGGTGGGAACCTCCTCAAAAGCAAAGAGTAAGTGTCAATAATAATGCAGATCACATTTTCAAAGCAAAACACAGTAATAACCACAGCAAAGATGTAAACATACTTGCAGAGTCTACCAAAACCAAGTATTATATGTTTGGGTTTTTACAAGCTGATGAAGGCAGGGGATAAGAAAAAACAACGTGCTATGGGTAAGAAATCTTGACATTTAGGTATTGACAAAGTATTTTCAGCAGCTGTCTGTAATGATCCTGACGTGTTCAGTTATGGTAAATGTGGTGGAGGCATCATATGTGTCAGACCGGCAATGACATCATGGTAAGATATGATACAGTGGCTGCCACTATTGCCTCAGGCTCTTCTTGTCTGAGCCTTACTTTGCCTCCAACAACTCCTACTCTTTTTTCTTCAGCCTCCCACAGGTGGAGAAAGAAGAGGGGAATAAATTCTTAAACAAAGTGTTCTGTAAATGATGATTGTCTCTTGTTAGAGATGGGAGACTTGAAAAAGATCATTAGGACATCATGTTGTCCCTGTTCTGCAAGCTAAAAAAGAAAAAAATAATTAAAATGTCAGAATAGTCTAAAGAATAGTTTGCAAAACAGAAAGATACGATCCAGAAAAATCCATTACTAGTATCAGCACTCCATTCCTATATACACACATGGAAGATACACTTTTTGCTGTTACATGAGTAGGCACCTCCTAGCAGCGCCATACTTTCTTGGGTAATTCATTAATGGTATTATAAATTACACACTGGCATTTTTGGAGATGTTTTGTTCATGGTTCCCTGTGTTCTGGGTGAGGTGAAAGCAGGTGTAGCACAGAGAGATTGGCCATATGGGGCGGGTGCTCTGAAGTCTGTTTTCATTTAGGAACAAAAGATAGGCTGAAGTTAGGAGGGAGGAAATATATATCACAGCTGTGCCAAATATCTAATGCATAACATTAACACTGGCAAAAGAGGAAAGGAAATTTAAATGTAGGGAGGGGAGGCATCTCTAGAGAAAAGACACATTAAAAAGAGTAAGAGGAACCCAAGACGAGTCTGTTCTTGATTTGAAGGCCCATAGCGTAGCAGCCTGCTGAGAGGAACTGAGAGAGTCTCTTTTGTAACAATGGGGGCTTTGAGTGTTGCGCAACCAGCTGAGAAGCGTCCTGGGACATCCACGAGTCTTCTATAGATAAATATAGAGGAAGAGGAGGCAGCTGGTGAACACTGTCTCACGGCTTACAGACAGAACACAGAGGTAGCTTTTGGTGCTCAGACTACTAACCTGCTGAAAATAACAATATTTTCTGGAGTCTGGGAACTGATGATATGACAGTGGGGGATAGGGGACTAAGTCTCTCTCTGGTCCTGGGTTTTACCCTGTGAACATCTGCTCTTCCTCCCATTGCTTCACAGACCTGGGAAACAGAAAGGACTTGGGACTGGATCTGCAGGTACAATTCCTGCGTAGGGATCTTGCTTGCTCTGAGAACTTCTGTCTGCTGTGAAGACAGAAGTGAAACTTTCCCTCATTTCACTGGTCACATTTATTTTAGTCCAAAAGTTATCTTGTTCCATGTGCTTTATCCTCTTATTTTATTCCTGTAAGTTATTTGTATTAGGAAAAATAAAATAAAATAGGAAAGATGAAAAGCCAGCAAATCTGAAATGAAAAATCCATGTCCGTATATTCACCCACAGACAATTTTCTATGTCCTTTTCTTTCTAACAAAATGGCCGCCCAAGTTTTCAGAAGCCTGATACAGCACAAATTTGACTGAAGACCTACTTTCAACTTATGCTGAGCAGCAAGGGTTTACACTGAGTAGAACAGGAGCTACAATAGCCTAACACTTCTGAAAGTCAGGCCCAGAACCCACAAAGTATTGTAAAATCCCCCATTACTTTCAGGAAAATAAAACCAGTAACTATCAGGCTTTCAACTTTTCCAGAGTTTTCCTCTGCCTGAGTAGCTGTCAAAAAGTGGGAAAAGTAAAAAATATGCCATTGCAGAGTTCAAAATATTTGCTATTGTGAGTTCTTATATGAAGGCATCTGTATTACTTTAGCAATGAATTGTAATTGCTTTGTCCCTTGGTGGTTGGGTATCTTGAATGAGGGTAGCAATATTAATAGTACTGGTCGTAATTGGACCTTCTCCTTCAGCCTAGGGGATAGAATTACAAGGCCAAGTTCTGCCCTCATTTAGTTTCATAAAGCCTGACTGAAGATGTTGAGCGGTACTATGGTCTAACTGAGAAATTGGTGTCACTGGTGCCTTGCAATACTAATTCCACATATCATCATCTAAGACAGGTTTATTCTGCTATACTTCATAGGCTACAAACATGTTGCAAGGATTCCTGCTAGGGATTACCTCCTGCATTCCCAAAGGGTTTCCAAGGATCACAGCCCAGGAAGAATTTTGAGATGACTTTATTGAATGATTTTCCTAATCGTTCCAGTGGAGATACATGAGTTGCTGTCTATGCAGGGAGCTGGCATTACAGCCCCTTACAGTTAGGGCTGTCTTGATAGGGAAGTGCTGGTTTTCTATCCTAAATCTGTTATTCTCAGCAGATAAAAACTGTATACAAGCTAACACTAGTATACTAACTAGAATCTTATAACTGGTGCAAATTAATATTTTCCTGTGGATTTACTGGAGTACTATAACTTGAGACTTGGGAGGGGTGGCAGCAAGTTATTTACGCCGGTTTGTGACAGTTAGGAATTGTTGATGTCAGTGGGAGCGGAGCAAAATTCAGAAATAGTGCAAGTTGTTGGGCAGAGCACAACCCTGGAGTGTTCAGCCCACAAAGCTCATTGATTAGATTTGGTTCATATAGAAACAGAACAAATTACTGCATGATGATATTTTCTATTTTGAGAAGAAAAGATGGCTCTATAACCTTTCAGGCTATGTCTAATTGGCCTCAGGGCTGATTCCTGGTCCTGAGACAAAGTCACATGGACTGGCTCGTGTCCTGCCCCTTCTATAGCAGATTTGTCCTGAAGAAAACTAGCTGCAGAGAGCGAACAATAAAACAGTGTGGACAATCAGAGCTCCAGTGTTCAAGCTTCCTCCCTGGGTCTCTGTTACTTAGTGCTGAAGACATATCCTCAAAGTCCCTTGCAGACCTCTTTTCTGTGATTCTATGAAAGTGATTGTTTGTTATAATGAGTTGCTAAAAGAAACTGGACAAGCTTATTAGAGTAAATCTCTTTCAATGAATATGTGGTAAGTGGGTGTCAAGCATTTTGTTATTAAGGGATCTCCACTGAGAGAAAAAGAATTCCAAACTATTGGTTAACAAGATTTTAAGGTCTTCCAGCTCCTCTATTCTACTGGCTGAGTCCAAACCTGTGTCACCTATGAATGAAAGTTTCAAGATAGTCCATGTGCAATAGTGCTGTTGTCTTTATTATGGACTGGTGCCCATACCATGGAGTCCAGAAGCACAATCACAGAAAATCACAATTACAGCTTTGCTCACATGGGAGGGTTCCAAAGCCCAAATGGATTTGTAGCCCAAGGACCCTAAAAAGTCTGTACTGAAGAATGATAATTGAGCAACTCGTAAAGCTGATGTCTACATATCTCCCTAGTGCATATCACAAGAGCTGTGTTCTGTATCTGACGACAAGTATGAAGCCAGGTAGTTAAATTGAAAATTGTCACTCACGTTCTTCATAATATTGGCATAGGGGCAAAGTGGAGAAGAAAAACAGACATATAAACACTGTGTACATTTCCTTTGCACAGACAGACTTTTCTCTACAAATTACAAGCAGTGTGTAATGACTGAGCCATGGAGGGAGGAAACACGGTCTAGTTGCATAAACGCTGGAGGCTTCTCTAGATTAAGCACTGTGGAACACTGGGATCATTTAAAAGAAATAAAGAACATGAAAGGGCTCCCCTATACTTATACCACATCTATGCTGGTGAAAAGACAAGGAAAGAAAATTTAAAACTGCTCATTAAAAAGAAATTATTTTCTGTAGCATTTTTCTCCTGCTTCAGAGGAAAAAAATCAACCAGGTTGCTGCTTGATTTTTGGAAGGCTTGTCATAGAGCATATTACTTGCCATAAGACTAGATATTTTTAATTTCTGTACAAAGGCATAGATACACTTTTATGAAATGGAACATCCAATCTTTCCTCATGCTAAAACCCCTTCAGTTTGATATAAATGATCTTCTTGCTTATATGATGTACTGAAATCTTAATAGCAGGCAGCTTTCTGAAGTAATTAGGTAGTACTTTATCATATTGTCAATTCTCTCCTTACCCACAGACAACCTTACTGTTTAAACTCACTATCTAAAGGGGACATGCTGCTACTGAGATCCTTGTACCTTTACTTCCAGAGCAGTGTTACTTTGCTCTTCAAAATGGCTCCCCACCTAACCTGGAAAAGACAACTGCATTGATGATCAGTTATTACTCATTGACTATTAACTCATGAGTAATTACTCATGAGAGAACTCATTTGACTTAATCATGTCTTATAATTTGATTAACTAAATACACACACTTGCAGTTTCTGAGAAAAGTAGCATAAGAACAGCCTAACATTTGCAACACGGTGTCTGGGACACCGCAGGCTCTCCATGTGGAGCACCAAGGCAAGCCCCTAGTGCCAGACCATGCTTGCTTTGGGTTCCCAGTTACAGCAGACTATTTTGGTGAATAGGGAGCCTATCACCAAATCAGTCCTTGACTTCCTCACTGGGAAGTTTTTCTCCTCATTGCTGTGAGATGAAGACAAAAAGGGGTGAAAGATGTGGTAAAGCTTTTTCAGCTCCACACATGCATAAAGGTATGATTTGAAAAGTTAAATTTGCCAATTATTTTGAGGTTTTGTGGATCTTAGTCAGCAAATGACTTGAGAGATCGGGACTGGAATTAATTTTGAAAGCCATATCAAAGGACAAAATGAAGACTCTCTGTACAGGAAGATCTTTTAAAACATGTGGGTGTTATTCATTTCACCTCTGAATATTTTTTATCTCCTTTGAGACCAAAATGTTTTGTATGCATTTGGCAATTAAAGTGATGGGGTTGTGAAATAGCACTGATAATGTACTTTGAGAAAGTCGGTAGAGTAACTTTTCATGAGCAAAGGAGGAAAGAAAGAGAAGGCAGATCTGATAAGATTGCAGCGCATACCAGTGACAACCAGAGCTGCTCTGTATCAAGATGAGAGAGAAATAGCTGCACTGATAAAAAGGAAATATTTGGTCACCGTCAGCTTCCCCAGAGCATCTACTAGCACAACAGACCTAATGAGTAAATCCACATTGGCAGTATGAGTCATTTCTCTCAGCTGCATGAACAGAGCTTAAAGACTATGCGCTAGGCACCCCAGCCTCTCCTATTTCAAAGCAGCAGAGAATATTTTAGAGGAGCTGAATGGAATAATTATCTGATTGGGAAATAATACCCAAGGGACTGGTGTCTAGTGGGGTAAATTATAAATCGACACCAGATAACCCACAGAGAGAGGCTGTTTGAATAAGAGCAACACAGCCTTTGGAGAAGAAGCTAGGAGATCAGCTGGTCTCTATTCAGGCTATGGCTCAGCTACTGAAATGTCTTGTGCAATTGCAACTGTCATTGTGGCTGTGAGACTTTTGCTGGAACAGATACAAAAAAGAACCCTGAATTGTAATGGCAAGGGGTGGCTGGCCTGGTCAAGGAAAACATAGCAGGCCTCCAACTAAATACAGAATTTACATAAGCAGATACTTAAATTTCAGCAGAGAAGTAGCCATATAGAATTAAGGTATCTTTTGGATAACATTAGCAAGGTAAAGACCATCTGTTTCTTTTTCCTGCTCTCCCATTTTATTTGTTTCAGAGCTAGTGTTTGACAGCTTGGTTGAATCTACTGGCAAAACCACCTACCCGACATTGGGAGCAATTGCAGGATCATATCTTAACATCTTTCAGAAAGATAGAAATGCTGAAAAAGCACTGGAATAGGAACTGGATTAGTCTGACTTCATGTCATCCTGGGCCTGGTCTGGCCATGCTTGGAAATGACACCGAAGCTGCTATTTATTTTTTTGTTTATGCGTTTGCTTGTTTAAGTAAATGCAGTATTTGGAGTAGTTTGCAAGGAGTCTGGAAAACTCTGGTATAAATCCATACAGGAGATGACTCAGAAAAGAGCGAATTACTCTGAGAAGGCTGCATGCAGGTGAAAGCAGAGAACTTGAGATTCATATTTTCATATTTTTTCAGGCATTTGCTGAACTGTGTTATACCTAATACAGGATACTTAAAGTAAGTGGATCTTGCACTTAATGTCTGAGTCATTGTTTTCATATCTTACATAGTACTAACTTTACAGAAACTGGTCTGCATACCAGGTGCAACCTGCAACAAACTGTTTTGCCCCAATGGAGGCTGATCTTTTTGAGCTTTGCAACCATCTTTATACTCTTACATATTTTCACAATACCGCAGTCCTACTCCTCATCAGTATGAAACTAATTATAAATAGAAGGGTCCTGGAGACAAGATGCATGCTTATTTCTGCCTACTAATAGGAAATCCTATGATATGAGATGCAGAAACAGAGTTTTGGAGGTCAGGCTTAAAAATGAAAGCTGTCTTTTGCAAGCTTAGTTCATGGTGTGAACATTATTTTTTTTTCTTCTCAGATGTGTACTTAGACCCATCCAGGCCAGACTCTTATGAATGCCTGGGGAGTTCCATTAACTTCACCAAAGCACAAGTTCAGCTTGGCATGAGCTTTAACAAATATTGTTAAGGAGATTTGTACGGAAAGTACTTGCTTCACTTTAATAACCCACAAGACAAGAACCATAGCTTTTCTCTAACAGCTTCTTTACTACTGTATAAACTCATTCAGAAACCTAAATTACTTTGAGTGACAATGATTAAAGAACATTTTACAAAAGCCCCATGTGGCACAAACTAGCCTTCTATAAAATAATGCAAAAATAATTAGCAGGAAGCAACTGAATACTTAAGAGAATTGTAGGAAATAGATCAGTAAAGTTATGAGGCTAAATTCATCCCCGGTGTAATTCCACTGACTTCATTCTGTACGTAGATTTGGAATAAGCACCTCAGTGCACTGTGCACATGCTGGGAAATGTCACTTTTAAACTGACCTGTTATGCCATGCCCCACTCCTGGGCTCCGTACTGAGCTAGATCCTGCTGTTGTCTGCCAGGTTTATTCAGATTAGTGGCATTGTGCATGCCTTCTCCGGGAACAAAAAGATGTTACTGTCCTGTTGTCAGAAAATGGAGGAAATTTTACCAGGGTGTTATGCAGCCTCTGGGTTTCTAGGAGCCTTTACTAAGCAATAGCAGTGCGTGTGTATGTCTGTATGTGTGTATGAAGGTATGTATAGACACCAACTGTGAAAGTACTTCCTCCCACTGATTAATTTATCAACTCTAGTGGTCTACTCAACTGTATGTATCTGCTTTAGCTAGTCAAATGCACTGAATGAAAAGAAAGCATTTTCCGGGGGGGGGGGGGGAAGTTGCTCTTAAA
>NW_008795909.1:422153-466566 GCF_000699145.1 Aptenodytes forsteri | reverse complement strand
CGGGGGGGGGGGGGAAGTTGCATTTAAAACAAATATCTAAAATTTTAAGTTAATAATTTGTTTAATCTGCCTTGAGGAAAGACTAGCAATTTGCTTTTTTGCATCATTCTGGTAGGGCGTGTTAGGACTGGGTGTTGCTCAGCATGCCATGGAGTTTGTGATCAAGTTCTGAAATACTCCATTGCAAAACAGACACAGGAAATGTGTCTGTTGAGAGCCTGAGAGGGGGTAAGGGAAATGCTGGGCTACAGGAAAAGCACAAATTTATAGAAAAGCAGTAAATCATCATCTTTTTTTATGACTACATTTCAGCCCATTTTTCTCATTCACTGAAACAAGTTTTTCTCTTAGTTACCATGCCTGGCAGTGAGAAGTAGTGAGCAGTAAGCCTAAATCGCAGGGGCTGATGCAGAAGAGATGAGCTGTGAGTCCTTCTGCCCCTTTTCTACTTGACCTTCCACCATTCAATCCAAGCCAATTTTCCAGATTTCTACTGGGGTTATTAATGTCAGTTCATAATTGCTGTTGATAATTGAATAAGGGGGGAAAAAAAAAAAGCATCGGTTATGTTGATGCTTTAACCACCTACTCTGAGATTCCCAGCCCTGGTTTCTGGCTTCCACCCCCATTTCCATCCTCCACAGCCCCCGACGCTGCTGTGCCCCTGCTCTCCCAGCCAACCTCCCACTGTCCACACTGGTCTTACATGCACCATGGCCCAGCCCCGACTTGGGGCTGGTTATAGTGAACCATAAAGATGCCTCACTTAAGTGTGAATACACATATATAGTGAACATGTGTATTATGTCCTAAAATGCATCCTAACTAGCATATTCATTATGCATATCAACATCACCCAAAACATTTCCATGTTTGTTTATGGATTTACTTGCAAATCATTATGGTAATGCTTTACTTTTTTTTTTCCACATATTTTGAACATGGTGTATACTGTGGATGTGAGAATACTTTCCTGCAGGAAAGTAGTTGTGCTCCAAGATTACAAGTGCCTTCATACGACACATAGACCCTTCTTTTAATTTGCCCCTTTATGACTCTTCTTTCTTCCGTCCCCTACAGAAAACAAACCCAAAAATTTCCCTCCTGCTGGCTGCAAATAGAACCAATTTATCTAGCTGAGAAAAGACTTGAAAATAAAAGGGCATGTGTCCCATGTGAAAATCTGTGTATGTATGTTTGAGCAGGAAAAAAGATATCTTTCACAAGCAGCCATAACTGTGTCTCTGACATTTGATAAGGGAGAGAGAGATCTGTTTGTGTGCAGAATTCTAAAACCATTTAATGATCAAAGAGCAATCCTGATTTTATCTTCCAGTACTTCTCATTGGTGATAAGATTAATTCTTTTAATGTTACGTTAGACTGCTCTTACCATAAATAGATGTGTAAAAATACAAACCTGCAAGACTTGGGAAGGAACAAGGAGAATTACTTTGTCAGCCAGAGACAGAACACATTTAAAACACATCTTTTTTTCTTTTTTTCTTTGATTTTGAATTTTTATTAAATTTTTTAATAAAAATGTATAAAACTACAAAATTATTGTTTACATACAAGCCAAGAGCTGTTTGCTTTTTTTTCTTCTTCTTTTCCTATCTTCCTTCTCTTTCATCAATAGAATGCCATGCTGATTTCAAGATTTTCTGACATCTATTCTCTATCCTACTGCTAATTCTATCTGCCTGCTGCTTGATAGATGGGATGTTGGATGCGGGCCCTTCTCTGCAGGAACTCAGTTGGCACTTGCAAAGACGGCTGTCCCCAGCAGTCGTCAATTCTGGAATGTGGCAGGGGATCCCCTTCCAGAAGTCAAGTGTGGTGCCGGAAATGCTAGTAGCTATTAATACTGTCTGTATTTTTATGATGAAAAATTGGCAAGTGCGATGCTTTAAGACCCATTCCTACCCAAAGTGTCATTGTGGATGCTGGCATGGGACCAAGTGGGTGACTTGAGTCTAGTAAAACTAACCTTGTTCTCTCTTTTTTCTCCCTCTATAAGTATAGTCATCAGAATAATTGAGGCACTGCCATAACTTAAAGAAAAAAAAAGGTGTTCTGGGAGCCTGATGACATAGTAAGACATGAAACTCAAGTCTGATATATTAAACCCTTGAGGAAAATTAACTTTATTCATAGTATATGGTGTAAAATAGCAAACTTCTATTCTGTCTCATACAGGCAAAAGTTAAAATTGGTAACCTTTATGACCTTTGTGACCTTCCTATAGCGTTACATGGTTGGATTATCTAAAAAGTAGTTTTAAGTGTCTTTTTTGAAATATATTCAAATTTTGCATGTATAATAATACAGTTGCATAAGTGAGAAAGAATTTACAAATGCATTGGTATGCACAGTGTAAGATCTGAAAATCTGAAAATTGGTATGCTAGTCTGCTTTTCAGCAGAGCTATTTTGGCAGCTGCATGAAGTGCCTGTTCTAGAAAGCATGACATTTAACTTTTACACTCTAATGATTCTTACATTCCAGCCATTTTTGTCCCCACAGTAGCACATCAAAGAAGCTGGTGGCATTTTGGATGTCAGGGTGAATACAATATTTACTAACTAGAGCTATTCCTAGAGACGTGTAGCCAGAGGGTAGGGAATTATGGGTCTGTCCTATACTTGGATGGGAGACCATGAGGAAATCTGGATATAGGATGAACATTTACCCACAGGAATTAAGCAGAAACATTGCACTTAATTCCATTGTCACTGCCAAGCTGAGAGAATAGGAAAGAGGCGAAAGTAATGCCTAGAGATTACAAGTGGTTTCAGGGTTCTTTATTAAAAGATGTGATAACTCTAAGCCCTGGCTTTACAGAGTTAAATAAAAGGGGGGGAAAGGGATATTGGGGAAACTGACATGCATTATGATTAAGTTACTTTTGGAAGCAGAAGAACAGTTAGAGCTGGGATTGTAGTCAAAATCTTCACATGCCTGAGTGAACAACAATTTCATTAGCCTGTGCTGCCACTTCATCAAGTGCATCAAATACACTTCATCAGCTAACTCCCTGTTAGCAGCCATAGCATGGGGGCTGATAATGGCAATACCACTCTGTAATCCTCCTTGTTCTTTATTTTAAAACCAGAGGAACAAGGAGGCAGAGCTGTAGCAGCAACCATTCAGTTCATCCAGCTCTTAATATTATAGTCAGCTCCAGAACAAGCTGTTTGCTTGTTTTTGCTGCATGCTTTTCTGGACTCCAACCCCTCAGTGCCCACCACTGCCAGCCCTTGCTGCTCCTTTTCCTAAGAGCCATGTTGGCCAGCCTCACATAGCAGAGGACTTCTCCTTCCTTTCCTTTCTCCCCTCACCTGTCTTAGGCACAGGCTCAGAAGTCTCCACCCCTGGGCACAAGGGAACGGGCACCAGAGAGGCAAAAAGAGAGCAACAAACTATTCCAGATGAGCTCCCTGTGCAACGCTCTGGCTAATGTCTGATGTATAAATGAGCTGTCATGATTTAACCTTTTCATATACCCTTGGTGAGAACAGATGCCAGTCTGATGGTGACAGTTTAAAAATGAGTTAACAACATTGGAAGAGGGTGCAAAAACCATTCAGAGGTAGGAAGGCTGAGTTGTAGTGAGTATTGAGAAAGGAAAAATCAGTTTACCAAAAAGCAGATTAACACATCTCAGTTACTGGCTATTAGAACAAGCATGCAAAAATTGATTGTTAAAAGATTATTGAATCTACTAGACAAAAACATGAAAAGAACTGATGTTTTAAAGATCAAGCTGGACAAATTCAAATAGAAAAGAGAACACATATTTCTTAACAATGAATATGATGTTAACCTTAGAAAGAGGCTTCCAGGAGAAGCAATAAGTTATCTACTCTGGTTGTCTTTCTTGAAGGTTAAGTTTTAATCAAGCCCAAATTATTGGCCTTGGTACAGGTAAAATATAATGGCCTGTGATATAGGCAGGCCTGAAGTTCTGCCTAGCAGTAAAATACATAAATAAAGACATTGTATGAGTCTGTGATTATGTGGCGGGTTCACGGGACCAACAAGTGAATAACTGAGACAGGAACTTGGCTGTGTAACCTGCTGGTTGGGACGTCTAGCTACCTTTGGGAGATGGACCTGGCCCCATTCCTCTCTGTGTCTTTTACATTAGAAAGTCCTGGGGAGCGAGAAATCCAGGAGACAGATCCTACCCAGATGTAGGTCGTAGCTGCTAGACCTCACAGACAGTTTCCTTTTTACACACTTTCCTACTATTTCCCCAAGTCTTGCTTTCCTAGCTGCACAGGGCTCTTCAGCCTAAAGGGAGAGAGGTGTCATCCCTGCCTTTGGGGTAGTACATAGCATAGTAGTCTAGATACACTCTTAAGATACAATGAGTCTGACTCCTGGGTTTAGACAAAGCTTCCCATCAAGTCTCCGGTTCCCTGAATGACTGTACCGACCAATAAGTAATTGTGTATAAGCGGATATTGCCATCAGCAGTTGTTTTTGTTAATGCAATGGTGGGTTCCAGTTTGAGATTAAAGTACCTGTGTTTACGGTCCCATTACACTCAGGGTAGATCTAATCAGTGTAGTCTCACTGGAGCTGAGAGAGATATTCAGTTAACCAGCCATTAGAGTTGCAATTCAGTTGCCCACACAAAGCCATTTGGGATCCTCAGAGCATCTGAAATATCTGCAGGGTGCTGGCAGAAACGACCTATGACTTACAGGAGATCCTCATCTCCTGGAGTAGCAACTAGAGGCCAGGGAGGATATCCCACAGTAACCAAAATAGCACTAGACATCTACATCTGGGTAGCTCAGTCCACCCCTGGGTGTCAAATTTTGGTTAGCTAAATTGCTCTCTTGCCTCTGTTGCCTGTATGACTAGATGTCTGCTGAGTATGATGGGAGTTTTGACACCTCGCACACAAGTAGGCACCCACATTTAGGGGTCTTAATCTGAAGCTGAATCCTACCCAGACTAACTGTAGCTCTGGTGCTCTGTGTTGTGGTCACTGGCTTAAGTCCATGCAGAACATACCTCCTCAGAGATCACAGGTTTTGCCTAAATGCTAGACTGAGTGCCAGGCTCATCATGTGTGGGTAATTGCACCCAAGTGGCTAAACCTTGTGGTCCTGAGAGCTCCAAGGCTCAGTCTGGAGTTCCCCTATGATTTGTAAACATGACGATGTAAAGCAGTGCCAGCGGGAAGGCTTTCCAGATCTGCTATTTAGGATCAATATCTAAACTGTGCTGCAATCTTTGTCCTAAATGCCTTATTTATCACTTTGACATTATATAAAAAAGTATGTGTGCTTTGGCTTAACTAGGAATATATGTACAATAGGCAACAAACCAATCTGTGATGACGAGAAATCCATTTCTATCATTAATGAAGAAGAGAGATTTTTAAAAGCCTGTAAGATGAAGCAAAGTTTCTTAATCACTGTCCTATTCTTAAAAAGGGCTAACAATATCTTTAATGAGATCTACCTTTGAGTGTCTGTAACAGCCACGGAGTCCTTTTCAGCACACGATACTAAGGTGAGGGAATACAATTGAAAGTGTATAACAAAAGTTTTCACTTCAGTCAAGGAAAGATCACTGAGGCAGATAAACTGGGTAATGAACCATTACTGACACTAACTTCCTCACAACAATAAAAACAGAAGAGTCTGGGTCTTCCACTGTGGACAGTTTTATTTGATATAATACCTACTACACAGTGACTGATGAGGTGAATAGAGAAAGCAATTATCACAGAGCCAGCTGGGAAGAGAGTTAGCAGTAAGCAAGGAAAAAAAAAAACAAACAATGGCCATCATTTTAAGCCAGAAAATTCACATTTCTTATGTCCTGCTGTCTTATGCCTTTCGTTTCTGCCTGCACTGGCACAGCTGATCCTGCTCTGCTAAAATGCTTTGTACAATGCATATCCCAGCCCTATTTGTTCTACCAGCATTCTTCAGCTGTCTCTAAAAGCCCCACTGAAGCACAACATTGTTTAAAAAAGTGTAACAAAAGCAGAATTATTTGGACCATGTTACAATAAGGAAGATGAGTCCTTGGTTTGCTGCCCTACCCCTATCGCCATTACTGCTGCAATGCATGCTGTCCCTGGGTAACCACGGGCCAGCTGAGCACAGGCAGAGCCCAGTGTACCTCCCACATCACTGTAATCTTGTCCTTCAACTCCAGAGCTGCAGGGTGTGCACTGGAAACAGGGATAACAGATGATGATCTATGCACACTATGGCTTCCCCCATGCTATGCTCTTTCATTCAGGGCAGTTTTGTTGGGGCTTTGTCCCACCTGTATTAGGTGAGGAATGCAGAAGGAACTGAGTAAATGGGTGTGGTGTGGTTAGCAGATGCTAACTTACTTACTTACTTACCTGTGGTGAACTTCTTGCCTCTTGCCAGCACAAACACCTTTCCAGGGAGGCAAGGACTCAGCCCCAGGAATGGATACTGCTGCACTATTTTCTTCTCTCTCAAACATCCTGTGCCTGAAGGGGCTCCTCCCTTTCTTCCTGGGGTGTTTAGAGGACAAATACCTCCCAGGCAGGATCCATTTTTACTTCCGTGATGTGGCTGTGAGAAAGGTATAGCAGAGTACTACAGTAGAGAGCTGGACAACATGCTCTTTATTTCTAGAACAATGCAGCCTTTTTCTGAGTTGAATAAACACTTCACCCAGCAATACTATCCTTGGCACTACTACAGTGTTCCCAGCTTCCATGGCCTAAGTAGGTAGATTAAGTTTCTCACCGCATTAATCACCCGAGTGGCCCTTGGTATCTCTGCAGAATAAAACATCATCACTTGCTGCAGTCACTGATGTTCTTTGCTGCTGCAAACATTTTGAGTTTTGATAAAATCCTTTTTTTCTCAGTGCTCCCTTCCCAGTCACTGCTAAACCACTCATTTGAATCTATTTGTTCTCCAGATCAGTCTCACTGCTGCAGATCTCAACTGTTCCCAGCATCCAAGCTAAACTTGTCATGCAGCAGAAACGTATCCTCCAGTTTTCTTTTGTTTCTTGTCCCCCTCCCACTGGCCTACCAACTAGTCTAAAATTACCTTGCCCATTACCCCGTCTTGGTTTTGCACTGACAATTGCTGTCTCAAGTGATACTTAAGTTGCTACAAACAAATCGGTTTTGTCCGTCTGCATTTCATGCTTTCCACCTTCAGTGAGTGGAGATGGTCTGTTGGATATTTTCTTCAGATACGGCTCAGCCTAGTGGGAACTCTGCCTCTCCCAGGCCAGTGACACCGGAGCAGTGGGCTTTTCCTGTGCTGCATAAAGGGACTCTGGCTCTGCTTTTAAAGTGTAATCAGAAGAGAAAATACTGTTTAAGATTCATGAAACAGTGAGGAAAGGTATAACCATTAGAACATGCAGCAGCAAACAGCCCGTTGAAAAAGGGGGCTCGAGCAGAGGAACCCATTTTCAATAATCTGCAGGGAGAGGCTGTACAAAGCTTTCTGCGTGTTTCAATTCTCGCGTGTTTTAGCAAATTGTCCCTGGAGAAGCAGCATGTACCGTATGGGTAACCCTAAACCGTGCTTTCAAACTGAAAGTCATTTGCATTCAAAAAGTTTAGCCCCAGATTTGCACACCATACTTCAGAGTTGTAAAGTATGAGGGGTGCCAGGTACAAACCACCCCTCTCTAAACATTCCTCCTTCCTACCAAGGTAGAGGAAAGCTTTAAGGAGTTCTGCTCCCTTGGGCATCTTTGATCTTGAGGTGGAGCCCATTCATTCTCCCTCCTCCCAGCGATGGAGGCCACATCAGGCCTCCTCCCCCTCATGCACAGAGGCAGCTCTAGAGAAGGTGTGTCCCAGGCAGGGCTGCAGAGAGAAGCTGCTTTTCTATTTCCTGGCTAGGGCTAACTGGCAGAGGTCAAAGCAGTACCATTAATCACCCTGTCATGTGATGGATGGTGATATCCACTCCTTTTGGTGATTACTGTTGCATCTCCCTCCTTATATCAAATCAAAAGCAACCAAAACATAATGTCAGCCAGTAATTTATTGAGAGCTGCAAACTAATTTGCCCTATTAATAAAGCACACTGGTTGACACGGTGAGGATGAGGCCATGGTAAACAACTGAAGTCTTCTGACAGATGAATGGATGAGACTGGTCTCACCGGACATCTATCAGCAGCGCTCTTCCTGAACCTGGCTTGCCCCTCATCACAAGGCTGCTTCCTCTTCCCGAGGGGTTTCCTCCCAGTGCAGCCTGTTTGCTGCTGGAGCGAATCCTCCGTTTCCAGCCTGCTGCTCTGGTGTTTCTCACTGCTGTTGGCGGGGTGGGTGGTGGTACTTCTGTCGGTATGGAAGGGCTGTCAGGAGCCTTCCCAAGCACTTAGGAAACACAGAAATTGCAGGCGCCTGTGTTCTGCTTCAGCATCTTCTCTTTCTCCTGTGGGATGGGGAAAAAGGGCTGGTTATGATGTACAGCTGCAGGATGAAAGGAACAAGTGTGGGATCCCCCATTCGTTTCATGGCATATGACATTTATTTCATCACTCCCCTCTTTGGCTAAAGAAGTCCGTTGTAAAAACAAACATTAAGGCTTTGAGAACTCCTACCCCCAGCTGCATCGGGGTGCTTGGTGGCACCCTCCTAACACACTGCACTGGATCTAGGAAGAAATATCTGCTGTGGGAAGTCTTATCTGAGGGGTAGCGTTTCTTAGCGTGACTATAAAGAGGAACTTGTGCGAACCGGATGTCTCGGGCTCTCTCCCCACCATCCCACGACTTGCTCTGTGAAAGTGATCCTTATCTGCAGCCTGGCAACTGTATGTAGGTCTTTGTACAGCCCCACAACCCGCTGGCTTGTAGATACTGTAGGAGTCCTTTCCTCTGAGTAAGATATTTGCCAGTCCTGAAAGAGTGTTTTCCCTAATGCTACTTTGAATCAATTTTATTGCGTGACAACATTAAGGGGAAAATAATATGTTTGCTTAAAAATGTAGATTTTCAAGAATGGAGCAATACTTCAGAAAGACCATCCATTAGCAGTACTCTTTCTTTCCGATTCACATTTTATATTAGAACTGTCATTAAAACTGGCAAGAGAATATGAGGGAGGAGGTCACTGGTAGATAGATAATATCAAAGTTGGCTAGCTTATCTACCTTGAAATGTATCTCATAGCTATACTAAAATATTATACTATAAATTGTTTTTTAGTAACCAAAAACAGGCTCCTCCCCATCAAATTTCTCTGGCAGAAGAGCAGAAATAGTTGCAAGCTGCTCTGCCAAAATGCTAATTACTCCCTAGGGAATCATCCAGTTATGCACAAACATGTGTCTGTTTATGTCTTCTGCATAATGCATATAACTTAACTAATATACTTTTTTTCCTTGCACAGGAGATCTGTATATCCAAATTAATATTAAGTCAGCTGCACTTCCAGAAGTTGCAGAAAAAAGAAAGAAATGAACGTTCATTATGGGAATGCACGGAAGTCAGTCATGGATTTCAAATTACAAAAAATTTTCATGCCTTCTCTGTATAGCAGCCACATATATCTTTCTGTCTTTTAATAACTTTCAGGTTCTCAGGGGACTGCAATGTAAGTCCAACATGGGCTCACTACCGGCTCAGAAAACAGGCAGAATGGATGATGAAGTGAAGAGATGCTCCTCTTTCACTCCTCACTAAAGGTAATTTGAGGGAATGGGAGTTTCTGTGTGGGAGAATATGTGATGCAAGAACAATCTAAAAATATTTCTTTTTGCTTCCATAGCAACTCCCATGCCAGCATCTCTTTGAATTTGTTAATTCATTCTTTCATCCCTCTTTGTGAGCTTTGTCCAGTTTGCAGAGGTGCAAAATGATGTTTACAGCTTGTGTTTACAGATTTGTGTCTGCACTCTGTTCTGGCAGCAGCGTACCTCCTCTTCTCTGCTGGCAGCAGCACTTGCTAGGGGAAAGGGTGATGGCCCTAACCCCATGCGGGGAGCCAAAGGACAGCAATTACCCTCTGCAAACTGCTCTCACCTTTGTGCTCTGGCTCATGCTCCAGCTGATCCCAAAACATCAGAAGGCAGGCCCTGGCAACCCTCATCTCATGGTACACTGTTGTAAAAGCAGTCTTGCTCACATTTTATCTCTGTCTCTTCTGTGACATAAAGGTGCAATTCTGAAATTTATACTTGCAAACACTCATTTCAGTAAAATACCCTCACTTGGCTCTGTGAGGGAAGGAGACAGAAAGGGGGTGCAAGACTGTCTGAATTGATTTTTTTTTTGGTCCTGACGGGAAATTGTTTGAGCTATTTACATGGCTCTGTTGAACATTGCCAGGTCGGCTGGATTTGAGGGAGAGATGGAAATAAAGTGCATTTTGCTGTAGAAATCTGCCTTCTGCCTTCTGGCTGTAAAGAACACACTTTAGACCCAATGGCTCTGCTTTTGAGTGGGGTTTGCAATATGGTGACTAAGCAGCATGGTCCAGTGGGTAGGGCAGGGATCTGGGAGTCTCTGCTCCTCATCATGTCACTGGTTCCTTGTAGTCGTGTCTTTCTGCCTTGTGTCTGATGGCAGCAAGGATACTCTACATCGCCTTCTTTATAAGTTATAAGCAGAGCCTTGAGTGAAAAGTTCTGTAACAAGAAAGGTTTTATTGCTTTCCAGAGGGTTTTGGGTTTTTTTTTTTCAGAAAAATTATATTATTTTAGAGAATGTGTGGGCGTTCCTGGAAATTCAGCAAGGGTTAATACTGATCTCATCCCTGTGAGGACCCCTGTAAAACTTCTGTGTTTACAGGTGAACAGTTTTAAGCAATGTTGGGTGAGCAATTGGTCACGTTAGCACATATCATGCTTCTCTGGGATATGGAGGGTGAAAACAGCCGCAGCATGCCCACCCTTCCACAGACCATGGTGGACAAGTGCCTTAGGCTTAATATGGATTTGTGTGAGGAGCAGTTATTCTGCAGGGTGATAACTTTGAGATGAAAACCAGCCCGCTGGCAGTGGTGATGGTGGGAAACTGCTGCCAGCGAAAGGTCCACAGAAGTCCATGCAAGTAGCTCTGAGACGAGGGCCCCACCGGGCTTGGGGGGCTCCTGCAGCCAGGGCGCTTGGCCCCGGCTAGGCCCTGGGAGCAGGAGGAACCACTCTCTATCTCTTGAAGTCCAGACCCAGCACTCTTTGTTTCTAATCCCAAACTTCTGATGTCCTTCTGTAGTGCTCTGAACTTTTCTTTCAGAGTCTTGTCCAAAATCTTCCAGTTCCCCAATTCAACAACTTCTCTTAGACCCCAGACTTTTATATCCTACTTTGTCAAAGGAACAGAGATTCAGCTGATGTGGCCAAATGGCTACTGGATGGTCCTTTCTGTTCCCCTTTTTTAGTCTTTTTTCACTTTAGACTAAATTAAAAAATTCATTTTGATCCTCTTATACTTTTGACTTCAGCCTTCAGCCAAGAAATTAATTAAAATCAAAAGCCAGCATAGATGTATAAGTCAACACCGTTTCAGACTGCAATGTCATAAAATAAAATAACAGCAAACCACTCCGGAAGATGCCGTTTAACTAATTCAAAGCAGCTGCTCTGCCATCTAGTGTCATTGAATAATGTATGCTAAAACCCAGCTCCCACTCTAACTGCTGAAACACCTCTGCCATGTACTTTTCTTTCTAGTTAATCTTTAAGATCTGGCACATGCCTCTATCAGTGGGTGACAGAGAGAGGGATATGTCAGGAGTAGTCTCCATTCAGAAGCTCTCCCATGACAATAGGGTGAATATAAGTTGTCCCTTATATAAAAGGACTGTTCCTTACCTGGAAATGTGATCTGCAAAGCTAGGCACATCTGAAGAACTGCTATCCTTCTCCCAGTGATTTGTTAGCTCTATGGAGGCCACATAACAAATTCTTTATTTTAGGCAGGAATGCAACAAGCCTGTCAGGAAAATTCAATCTTTTCAAGCCTACCAGATGTTCACTTTGCCCCAGGTATTTTCTGCTTCATAGTATGAGGTCAGCTCCAGAAGTGAAAGATTGCCTAAATTAGGCCATAGAGGTCTGAATGCCAGCGGTCTTCGCTGGATGAAGGGAACAGACTGGAATTTGTTTATTTGTTTTTAATTGTCCCTTTGTATGTTTGATATCCCCCCCAAATGAACTTACATTCATCAAGCTCAGGGAACTGTTTGGTTTTTAAACAAGTTAATAATAAATAATAAGTGATAAATATCTTTGTCTATTTTAATGCCATATGTAGGTACTTAGGAATAATTTAAAAATCCTTTTTCTTTCAGGGCCAGACACCATTCTTGCCAGGGGAATAAAATATGTGGAAATTAGGAGTTATTCACATATTCTGCCTGTTTCTTACCAAACCAAATCTCCTTACTTAGAGGTTGTCCTGATAAATCTTTAGAAATTGACCTAATTTGCCAGAATAACTCCAAATTTGGATCAGTGCTCACAACTTCAATTGATAACAGATGTTTGGCTCCAGTTAAAGGATTTAAATCTTAAGTATGACTTTACACAACTTCTTCTGAAATGTCACAGCTCTTTGTACTCATAACTAGAAGCCATGCCAGAGCAAACCAATTCTGTCAATAGCAGAGCTGAAAGAAAACACACAAAGCACAAGGCACTGCATTCCAGAAACAGTACAAACGTGGTTTGGAAGAGCTCAAATTTGAGGCTACTAAAACCATGATATAAATACTGCAGCGCAGTAATGGTCTGCCTAATTTAGGAGCTGATGAGAAATACTGCCTTAAATCTTTTTTTCTCAAGCAAGCTCATGAGATTGCCACTTTATGGGGACATAAGTGCAATGAGGCATATCTCAGCTACTGTTACTGAAAGGTTTCCTTGAGTTTTTGAATTCCTAGCCCAAATAGACTTTCATCCTAAAATAAGGAGCAAAAAAGGAGAAGAAATCTTTTAGAACCATAGACACTGATTTTATCTTACCATAATATCTCTAAAAGAAATATTCTTACAGTCTGTCTTGCTGGCAGGACCTTTAAATCCACATTTTTTCCTAAAGCACCCTAGTCTGAAGTGCTGTAGAGGACTCTGGAGCCTCCTGAGGTGGCTCTGCTGAACATGCAGAACCTTATTGTATTGTAGGTGACTGAAGAGATTCGGTTTTTCCCTTTCCCACCAAAGCTGACCAAAAGACAACTGGGTTTTCAGGTGTTAAATGACAGCCAGAGACCAGCAAGTTTGGTTCATGGGTGTTGTTTACTCTGATGTGCTCTAGTTCTCAAAATAAATAAGTGACCCCCCTCCCACCAAAATTGAGTCATGTTTTGTTTTTATCACAATAGTCCCAGCTGTTACAAATAGCTGGTACTAATAATCTGTGGTTTAGACTGATTAGCATCCTATATCCCTTCATTTCTAAAATGGAATTTTAATCAGATTGTAATTCCTTGAAACCTCCACGTCAGTGAGTACTTCTCTAACCATTAATCAATTGAATTTTGCCCTCTATTAAGCTGCTTAAATCCACTTCACATTACTGATTGATAACTTCCATTGCCTCCAGCACGTCGCTGACATACTGTGGGGTTTTTTTTAACATCAGGGCCATGACACTATTATAAGACTGAGAAAAAGAGCAGACGTTTGCATTGCTGCTGTTGTGGCTTTTCAGCTTTCCCATTTTAAATCCCTGTTTTCTTCAGGGATTTGAAAGTGGGTCATAAATTCATTCCAAAGTGAAATCACTTTCATTGGTCTAATCATGCAAGTACTCAATGTCTCTTCTGGGAGGCCAGTTCTTAGTGTGGAAGTAGCTTAGCTCCTTCTGCTCAAACCCCCTGCGTTCATATTTTCTGGCCTCTGTGCTCGTTTTTTGTCCTTTTGTTTGGCTGGTTGCTTTTGGTGCTACTGTGCTGAAGCACAAATTTATTTTTAATAAGTTGGTACGTTGTGACTCTCCAGTGCAGAAAGGTAATAACAATTGTTTTGGCTAAGAAGGAATATGAAGTTATTTGACCTGAGATCAAATGCTTCTTACATTAATACATTGCAAACTGGTTTACTGGAAATGTGAAGAAGCTGCATTAGCACCTCGGGTCATAAACAGCTTTAATGATTTGTCAGGACAACAACACACAACCTGAGGGAAAAATTCTGCAATCCTTGCCCAAGCCAAGGGGATTTAAGTCTCTGGGACTGGGTCATATATCAACTGGCAATAAATAAAGAAACACAAAACGTGCTTCTCAGGACAGAGGTTTTTTTGGGTTAACTAAGAGTTCATGATGGAGGGCCTGATTCAGGCATGTCCTTTCTTAGATGCTATTTCTTAGATATTTGCTTTCCCTGAAGCAAATTGGGTGTTTTGCATGCTAATTTACAACAGTACATGTGTTGTGTTTCAGTTTTAGCTGGGTAACATGTTCCAGCTATGATACACCCATGCATTTAAGTAATTATCCGAAAGGCAGAGCCATGGACAGTAACACCTACAGTCTGGAATTTGGCCAGCAGAAGAGACCAGAGGAAGATAAACCCTCAGAGCCCCAAGGTAGCACAGAAATCACCTTGAAAGAGTAAGCTGAGTTCTCCTCAGGTCTTGCTACTGACGTAAAAAAGAAAAAAACAAACCCCACAAACCCGAGCATTTCCATTATGATTACTACTGCTAAACCTAATTAACTCTCAGTATGTGCCAGACATATCAGACCTGATTAAAGTCTCCTGTTCTGGTGTTAAAAGATAATCCAAGGCCTTTAAGCTTTTATTCAGATGCCTATGATTTCGCTAGAGCACCTGCTGTACAGCATATGCTAATTAGAATTTTTGAATTAAAATGGTCTACATCACCCATTTATGGGAGGAAAGAAGGAAGGAAGGACATTTTAGCACCAGCTGACTGCCAATGGCAGGTCCTGAAGGAGTGGAGTTCCGCTGCTGTCTGCAAGAGCTTAGGATATTTCTTTCGTAATCACCTCTGTTAGAGATTAACTTCACTTTTGTTTCACTTCTACCTTATTGAAATGATGTTCCTTACCTTGCTATGTGTTGTTCAGGCTGCTGGAAGACTGCCGTTTGTGGCTAAAGGTACATTTTTGTTCCAGCTGGGAGCAGTTTTTGTTGTTGCAGTGGAGTTCTTCTAAGTTCAGAGGAAAATTTTTTTAAGTCCCTCATTTTTTTCTGAGACATTCCACTTTTCACCAGGGCAAGCTCAGAGCAACTGTGATGACCTTGGTGGTATCATAGACTGTGGTTTTGACAGCAGAACTAGCAGCACAAGGCGTTGTGTAGTAGGAAGTGACTGTATCCTGAGTTAATCAAAGTCTGTAATATAACACATAAGCTGGATTTGATTATAGTTCATTATCTCAAAGGCTTTAATGGTGGGAAGGAGAAAGGCAGCTTGCTTGCTTTTATTTTGAAGCAGTTCTATAATTTATGGTAGGTTCCTAGCTTAATTGTTAGAAAAAGACATGTAGTACTTTTTGGTACTTTGTTGTTTGCTAGAACTCGTGAAGTCTCCCAATGTTTGTCTATAAAGATTTACCTAATGCAGTCCTTTCATAACTGGCACACGTCCTCATTTGTTTCAGGGGAAGTCCTTTCCACTTCTGTCGACATTGCATCCTCCTGTGAACCACCGAGTGAGGAGGTAGAGAATCAGGGGTCCTATTTATAACTTTTTAAGTCAATAAAAATAATCCCAGGGGAATTTTGAAAGAGATCTTTAATTATTTAACACTGACCCTGGAAAATAATCTGCTGTCAGAGCTAGCTGTTCAGCAGGACAGCTAGTCACCTGATGTTTTGTTATGCTTTTTAAAGAAGCAACAAAACAACTGGATGTATTTGTTATTGTCAAGAATATTTTTAACACATTCACCTGAGTGCTGACTTAAAAGTTTGCTAGGCCAATTCAGGTGGCCAATTTTTCATAACAAAAAATACCTACATCTGTGTATGGGAGCTCTTTCAGAAATGCAACATGATTTTTCTTTAGGCACTGTTAATATTTCAGGTTGACACTGTGTTAGAAAAATACAGAAACTCATTATTCCTGTCTTTTGGGTTATGCTATCTGAAATTTATTCCAATGGCTACAAGAAGTGTTGGTGCAAACTGCAAAATTTTGTAAAGGGAACTCATGCTGTACTAAATCTTGATCATAACCCAGTAATCCTGAGCTCAGAGAATACTTCAGAGTGAGTTTTCCTCCTGCTGTCACATCAGTCAATCAGTAATGCATAAGTATTTGCATATGTGAAAAGCTGGTACAGTTGATAGAGTGATAACAAAGCAAGGTTAGAGTATTTTCACTGTTGCCACCATTCAAGGTTCATTAAAATAAAAAAAGTATCTTTTCCTGTTTTTTATTTGCTTCATAGATTTTGATCCTTTGTCATTTGCATCTCCAGAATTTTTTCTGCAACTGTGAAAGACAAACAATGTAAAAAGAGAAGTCTATGATTTACAGTTACAAATTTTGTATAGCTATTAATTAAAGCAGGTTTTAATTTCCGTTCTGGCTTTATGTTGTAAGATCATTGTTACAACTGAATCCCTTCTTCAGAGGCTCAAAAAACCTCCAGAAAGATTTATGGGATAACCTTTCTTTTAATCACTACTTTTTGCTTATGTGTTTACCTTTCTCTCTGTCCATTGCTCGTTCTGTGCATATTTGCCTTTATTTCTGTTGCTTCCTTTTCTGTGTTTGCCATTCTCTGTCCTTCCTATTTTCTCAGTGTTTGCCTTTCTCATGCATGTTTTTAATGTACCTTTGCTTTTCTTAAAGCTTTCTGTGTGCTCATATTCTCTGAAGGTGCAGGGTATGTTTGGCAATCAGTAACTCAGTGACTGAGTCACCGATCACACTGAATTAATGCTGCATCTCTGGTATCCTCCAGTCACCTTTCTCAGCCTGCTTCTTTCTGACACTCTGAGGATTTGTTGAACTACTGTGTCAGGTTAAGAAAATAGCATAAGCTTGCTCTGAGATAGTTTCGTTCCCCACTGTGGTCTGGTTTGCTCCTTCTTGGCCTTGCATAGTTCACTGCCTTGCCAGAAACTGTAACATCCTCCCTGCTTTGTCTGCAAATAAGCCCATACATTTTTGGTGAAGCCGTGTCCTTTTACTCCACTGTAGCGAGCCAAAGGGAATGTGCTGATCATGACTCTGCTTCAGGATGTTCATATTGTGCTAATGTCACAGGACTGGCACAGACTATTCCCTTAATACGTGGCATGTGGCACATACTTTTGCTGTGATCCAGCATCTCAGCCTTGTTACTACGATTTTCCTTACCATTTTGTGCAGCTCAGTACCTCATGCAGGTATTATTTACAAAGCTAAGACTTTTACCCATGCATTTATTGATTTTGTATGAGCTCTTCTCAGAATAAAACTTGGACATTCAACTGATATTAGTAGGAAAGACGTGATGTTGTGCTATAGTGTCTGGGAGGCTGTGGCATATGGTAAAATGAGCTGAACAGCCTTGTCCAATTCCCATTGATACATCGTTCACCAGTACTGCCTCTATCACCTGCAGGAAGTGAATGGACATGTAACTGAGCTGTCATCTTGAATCAGAGAATGAAAATAGACATGTTTTAAGTGCACATCTTCACACCTTGAAAAAATAAGTGGTGCAATCTCCCCTTGAAAAGAGTGTTAATTTCTTTTTTTCCCCCATTTCTAAAGCAAAACTTCAAGTCTAAAAAGGAACAACACAAAATATTTATGACTCTGGAAATCCTCTCATAAAAGCAAGATTCCATTTAAAGGGTTTCCATATAAAAAACAGAATTATTTTAGGTGGGTGATGGATACATGGTGATGGAATAAAAATTGAAGGTCATTGATTGAATGACCTCAAGTTGGCTAGCGTTCCTATTCACGGGAGTACAAGAACAGTAACATTAAAGGTAACAAGTTTATAACTGGTATAGAGATACAGCAGAAAAAAATTAACCTGTGGAACTTCACTCCACTGGAGACTTTAAACAAGAATAAGCTGAGAATGGCCCGTATGACCTTAGCTACCATAGCTTAAAAGAAAAGGCTTTCAGGGAATATTGTCAATACAAATTCAGAGATAAATTAAAAACATCCTCCTTGTGTTAGAATTATTAGAGACATGCCTAAATGCTTGATGTGTATTTGTTGATTTTGCATGCACCTCTGAGACCTTTAGCACTGATTACTGTTGGATAGGCTATCAGACTTGATGTGCCACATCTGATGTAACGAGGCAATTGCTGTGTTGGTGGGACAGCATGGAAAAACTCTGGGCTTACCTGGGCCAGTGCAAATGCAGCTGCAGCATCGATGGGGCTGGACTAGGGGAAATGCAGTGTGAGATGGTCACTGGGGACTTTGGGCTAGAGAACACGTGCAGCACCGAATGGCACTTAGGGGCGGGAGAAGGGTGGGACGTAACATCCCATTAGGTCCTTATTCCCAGTAGGTCTGCATCCATCTGTGGGTGAATATGGAGTTCATGGGGATCTGTCAGCTTGACTTCTTTCACAAATTCTGATTTCATCCTACATCATTAACTTTTTTTCTTTTAAAGTCCTGTTCTTTGCACTGACATCATTGACACTCATCAGCTGGTGGAACATAAAAGGCTCTTTTTGAAAGTGGCTCATACAAAAATATTCTCTAATAAAGAAGAACGTGTCTAGACTTAGTACTGTAGATAATTCTTGCTAGGATAAAAGTAATTTCTATGTTAAAGGGAAAAAGTATTTTTAATAGAACTTTAAAAAAAGGAACATTTTCTTCAGTAATGTTTTGTGATGGCTGAACTTTGCACACTTCTTGCAGCCCCAGATAAAAAAATGCACCTATTAATTATTACACGTTACAATATTACAATATTACATTCCTATTAATCTGCTGTCCTGACAAGGGTCCTTACTGTTGCTACCACATATTCTTCTAAAAAAAGTCAGTGGGAGAGCAGTACATAAACTACGACAAGTCAGCACAAGATCCAGTCTGTAAGAGTTGAGGTCTTTTACACATGAACAGACAATAAGAGGATTTGAAAGGATGTCCTGTGTGAGACTTTGGCACAAGGATGTAATGCATCATCATTTCCAGTCTCACAGACCTTAGTGGTTGTGAAAATTAAGAACTGTTGTTGACAGCTAATCGTTCCCACACATGAAGTTCCAGCTTCAGCTTCAGGCCTGAAGAGGGTCATATGAGTATGAAACGTTGCTCATTTTTTCCAGTTCTGACAGTTGCTCTATAAAAGACATTACCTGTCCCTGCACACCTTGCCTCTTTCGTAATGGCCAGGGAAGCCTTACTGCAGCTGTACTGCCGGCACAGACTCCTGCCTAGAGTCGCTCTTTAGGCACCAACTTAGTGTAGGAGCATCCAGTATCCCAAACTTGATGCCGCACATGCCCATTTTTAGGTTGCCCTCGGTCACACCTAGAAAATATTTTGGGACACTGCCAGTTTCCAAAAGATGCTGGGGATCCAGGATAACAGTGCAAGAGGGACCTCCTGGGATGTCTGTTGAATTCACAGAGCAGCTGAATGGAGTGTGTCTCACTTCTCGCTTCTCACTTCTCACTTCTCAGGATCTGCTCGTCAACACGAGCAGATCCGCAGCCTTTTCATTTGGGCTAGCTAATCTTTAACAGAGTGGCAAAGTAATTTCAGGTTCCAGGTTTTCACCCTGTATTGCAGGCATGAGTAAATGCTTCCAAAGGGGTTTAATAGGCAAATTTGACTGCTGAGTGCTGTAATCAATTTACAGTACTAAGTACAGCTTCACTTCTCTCCCTCCCTAGTGAGTCTTCCTGGCTCCTGGAAGTCCCAGACAAATGGTCAGCGTTTGCATGGGAAATCCAGGTTTCTGCTGCTTGGCAAGGCAATTTGTGAAGTTCACATGCAATGGATCCTGGAAAACCCCGATGTATCAGACACTGCACAGTCCACACTCATGGTTTCCCTGTACAACACAAAGAATGGATGTACTGGAAAGGATTCTTAGGACAGGACTTAGGATTCGTTGTCCCAAGTAACAGTCCGGTGAGCACTGAATGTTGTTGGAGAAGCTGAGAAGCATCAGCTGAGATCTACGTACCCAGGAGCTACCTGGGTTGGGTAGACAAGCAAGAGAGTGGGAAATGCAGTATCCGGAACAGTAGAAAAGAAAGAAGACCAGGAGTGTGAGTGAGGGCTGTCTACTGTGCAAGGCAGGAAACAAAAAACAAAAACAAAAAAAAAGTCCTGCAAAGGAGGTAGATAACCAAGTTTTTCTTTGGAGAAAGGTGGCTGGTGAAAAACTTCACTTAGCATAACAAAAATCTTAAGGCATATTTAACCGCAAAATCTGTCTGCTTCAGATCCTGATAAACTCCATTTTATACTTAGAATGTATAAGCAATCAAAAAGGAAGTAGCTTCCAGGTATGAAGTAATTTTATTTGTATTTACAAATACACAGGCACACACACCCTCACCCACTTATTTCTGTACACATAAACCCACACGTAAATATATTTATATTACTGTGTTCTCCAGGATGTAGTTCTGGAGTGCTTGGCTGAGTACCATCACCCTGACCTGCCAGCACTGGACAGAGAACATTTAAAACAGGCCTGGGGTTTGGAGACTTTCCATCCACAGACTGGCGTGCATGGCTGGCTATGCGTGGGAGAGCTGGGATGAAAGCGAAGACGTGGGCAGTTGCAGGGCTGGGGCAATGATTTCTAAAACCATCCACCTTGTCAAATGCAATATTTTAAGACTCTTCCTCCAAATGCCTTGTTACCTCCAAAATATCACCAAGGAAAGTTTCCCTCTAATGAGGCAGACAGCTGCAGCAAGTCTCTGCTCACAGAAGGGGCTCGGTGATTCAGGCAGGCAGCGATGATCAATGAGCAAAGCAGCATCTAGCATGTCACGAACAGAACAAAAAGATTGGGGACATCTGAACAAGGGAGCTCAGCCGTCACCATCAGCCTTGCCTCCAGGTCTCATTCTGAAAATCGCAGGGAAGCTATGCTCTTCCTCCCTCAAGATTTGCATAGGACATTTACTGCATCAAGGATTCCTCTGACATTTCTAATGGAAACAGCTAGAAGAAAGTGGGAAATCAGATAGCAGAATGTCTCTGCGCGCTGTGTTGTTGCCAAGCAGATTATGCGCTGTAATCTGTAAGCACTGAACTGTGTTTGAGTTATGAGGAACCTCTCCCTTGCTTTTGTTTTAGCCCCCTGGGAGATGCGATGTTTCCGGACTGCTAATGTCACAGCGTGACCTGTTAATAACCTGCGAGAGCTTTCCTCCACTCCGCCGCCTCCCGCTCCCCCAGGACCCGGCAGCTGCCGCCACATGGATCGAATGCCTGCCTTGTATGCGGTTCATTGAGAAAAATCCAAGCATGTGGCCTGAGGTTCCCCTGATGACTGTCTGGGGATGATGATTTCTACCATCTGTTCTGGCTGCCTGCGGCTCCCGGAAACACCGAGGTGTATGTTGCTTCTGGCCATACGTGGGATTCCTAATGAAACCTCAGCTGCCGTCCAACTGTCTGTGAATATCAGATGGGTTTGAATTATCTTTCCGCCAAGAGGGGAGGGAGATGCACTTTGTTTAACTCTTTAATCTGAACCACTACACAGCACGTGCATAATCACAGGGTACAAAGCCGCTGAATTATTAGCATCTGCATCACGGTGGCAGCTGTAGCGTTTGCACGTGTGCCGGGTCTGTCTGATTCGAGATGCCCAGGCTGGTTGTTTCCAGGCTAAATATATAGCCTCGAGTCAAATTCATCTTACTGTAGCTCACTTGGAAGCCCTGTAATTATACCAGAGATTTATTTGATCCCTTCACTTCTGATTTGTGTTAAAGGCACGTTTCAGCCGTATAAATTGTGTATCGGTATATGACAAAAGGCTGCTTATCAAATGGTTTAAATGCAGCCAAGGAATTGCAGCAGTTTCAAAGCTATTTATTGAGGTGGAGGAAGTCACAGCAAATTGATATTAATTTTGGTATATGAAAGAGACTTTCACACAAAAAAACCTTGATAACAAATAAATAGAAATCACTTGTCTTTCAGGATTTGACATCCTGTCTGTTATTTTCCCTGTAATCTATCATTTAGAAACCTTTTGTTGCCATTTGCTGAATATCAGATTTCAGTGGACGTTGAGGGGCACTAAATCACTTAGAGGACCAGGTCTCAGTAGAAAGGATTTGACATTCGTGTTAGAATTACCTAGACTTCATCCATTGATATTCACCGTGTTTTCTCCATTGATATTCATACCATTTTCTTTGAATGAATAGACAGTCTCAGTAAGAAATCCACTGTTTTATGTGGTTGGAAAAGTTGTTTACATAGTCAGTGCTGGAGCAGGGAAGTTATTACAGAGTTGCTGAATGGATCGGGAACAACTGCTTACATTTCTTGCAGTTATTGCTCAGGCAAGGCAATGCAGAATATAAAACTCATACTTGACCTCAGAAAAAAAAAAGAAAAGCAAAAGGACGTAGCTACCCAGCAGTAGGCAGCAGTGATAGCCTTGGGTTGTTAAATGGTGAGGGGAGAGTATCAGTACATGGTACTGGATGTTTCTTATTTTCAGATTCAAGTTAAACACCTCTGTAGCATGACCTCATCCACTTATTTTTAGAGGCTGTTTTTCTACTAATATTGTGGATGCTAATCAAAGAATGCAAAAACACTTCTTAGCAGTGGCTTGCTGAGGGGCGTTCAATTGTTTTTGCTTTTGGAGCTTATTTTGTTATGCTATGAGACATAACAGCAATCTGCAAATGCATTCAGCAGCTAGTGCATAGGCATGGGGGTGGGAGGGAGGGTTCCCACCATTGCTGGCATTCCTTTCTCTTGTCAATTGACTCGCACAGAGATGTGCACATACCTCTTACATATGCACACTGTCAGAAATCAATATCAGGGTAGAAGGCCTGAAAGCAGATATTACCAGAAAATTCAATGAAGCTTAGAAAAATATTTCTATTTCTAATTTTCTACTTTATTGATCTTAAAAAAAAAAAGACACTCAAAGTCACAGGAACTATATATGGAAACATTTCACGCATTTATCTTCTCCAACCTGGAATGACCCAGTAACTACCTCTGCCTTCATCTTTAAAGCAGTTTTTGTTTTAGCAACAAATCCAAGACTACTGACTTTTAGCAAACATGAGCTAGTTAAGCAGGGCATGCAAATACAGAAGAAGTGGTTTGTCTATAATGTAAAGCTTTTCTAGGGACATTTCTCTTTTTGTGTCTGGATATAGGAAAATTTCACTGTACTACCAGTGGCTGGCCAAAAAAAAAAAAAAGGAAAAGAAAAAAAAACAACAGAAAAAAACAACTTTAATTTTTAAAATAGTTAGTTTTTGGCCTAGAGCTTTTTAAGGAAAATCTGGTATTTCTTTCTTCTCTCTGCGTAGATCTCTGCATCACTTAAGAAAGATTTGACAGATGGAGACAGCTTGTAACAATGTACTTGAAGCTCTGAAAGACTAAAATGAGTAATCAAAACCATTCCAAAAATGACTTTTTCATGAATCTGTCTAAAAATATATGTCACAGAGAATTTCTTTCCCCTCCTTTCCACTCCTCTTTTTTGTTTGAAGTAAGGTGGGTATTTATACTTAGCTGTAATCTCATTATGCGTGATTTCCCTTCTCTGTTAGTCACATCACTTCTTGGTTTGCAGTCGCAAGTGATGTAAGATGGTGCAAAATGTCACTAATAAATATGTTAAATGACAGTGAACTAGAAAAAAGAACCATGGAGATCCCAAAGTGAATCTCATCATCAAATTCTTCCATAGTCCACTTTTGATGAAATTTAGATTATGATGAAACATCTGAAAGAAGTATTCTGAAATGGAAAAATATACCCTACAATTTCCAGGCCTCAAATGATGACTGTAATCATGCTCCAAGGGACAGAACATGAATGTTTCCCTCCTTCTGTCACTTGAAATATTTCCTTTAGGCTTAGAGGGCTATTAGAGGGATTTGAGTATACATACCTGTGGGAACATTTGGCCTGAAGGGATTCTTTCTTGGTTGCTATTGAGAGTTAACTGTTGCACTGAATTCCCAGTGGTCTGTGCCACAAACCCTAGCGGGATTAGAGGGAATGCTGAGGAGAACACCACAGATGATGGAGGAAGAAATGGTTGCCAGAGCAATTTTCTTGCTAGCACAACAGAAGAAATTCTGCATTTCCAAATACATCTATACATATTCCCTGCCCCAGGTTATGAACATCCAGCCTGAGGTACCACAAGGGTCTGGCTTACACAAGTGCTGAGCACTTACCTTTTCAGTTATAGAGTTGATAGTTTGCAGTTCTGAAAATGAAATCTATGATTTCTCAACACAGGCATCCATTTATGGATGCATGCATTAAAAGTAGCTGGATGGCTAGGCTTTAGTGTACCTGATCTGGATCTGTGTGTGATTATAAGTGGAGTGTTAGCTATCTTATGAAAGAAATTTCGGTTCTGAGGGGCTCTTTTGATAAAAGCCCTAGAAGTATCTAGGTTACCCATATAATTCAGACCACGAAGAGAATCCTAAACTTTTAGAGCCATCCTAAGCAGTCTTGTTATATAGAGAGGAGGATTAAATTTTACATGGAGAAAATGAACAAAGGTAACTTCTCTAATAAAGGAAAAATATCAGATGGTGGAGTACTTCCCTACAGAAAATATTCAGGTGCCGTCACTAAAGATGTTCATAAGACTGGCTAAAACAATGGAAATATACAGGTAAGATTAATTCTATGCTGAAATAAGGTTCTAATGTGACTCTCCATCTCTAACAACTATGGTGACATTCCTTCGCAGTGGCAAAATCAGAGTGAGCAAAGAATAGTTAGCGCTAAGTAAGGGAGTAATTTGCCAAATAAGTGTCCCATCTTCAATTAGAGCAACCTTCTGACTGCTCTAGCTTGTCCTGCCTGTCTGCTGTTTCAAGGAATTGATACAGCAGCTGGCAAACAGCAAGGTTTCTTATGACAGCAAGTGCATACACAAATAGTAGAAGTCAGAAGCTGCTGAGCTTCCTAGAAGGAAATTTTAAATAACCTCACAAGATCTTACGTAAATCATTCAGACTGGCCAGCAAACAGATAAAGCCCAGACATTTGCAAGTGCAACAATTGTGAACCTTACAAAGATAAAATGACTACATAAAATGGTACTCTTTGAAGAGGCCGTAGTTACCATGCTAGAGAAGATTTTTTTTTTAGCATTTTGCTCTGAGCATGCCACTGAATTTCAGTTACTGAAGGTAATATTATTTAGGTGTAATAACAACTATGAATGTAAGTAAACTCCTTAACATTCTAGGTAAATTTGGATCTAATTTTGAAATAGTTATAATGAAGTGAAAAAAAAAAGGCATTTTACGAATACATTATTAAGTACTTGGTTTTGACTGAGTTTTTGCATAAGACATTAAATGGAATGTATAAGTAACTTCACTGGGTTTTGCTTTCTGAAGCAAGCAAACAGGTACCAAAAGGGCCAGTAGATAATAACACAAACCTATCATTTTGTCAGTTCTTTCAGTTAAATCACTTCCCAAACCCTTACAATACACAGCTGTGTACTAGTGAAAATTTCAGCAAAGGAGAGCCAAAGTCTGGTTCTGGAGAATTGGTGTGAGTGCTTAGTAGCCTTGATCCCTGATAGACAACTGATACAGAGCAGTTTTCCATCATCTTATTTTAATCCAGAGTTTAGGCCAAATTCTGATATGCTTGTAAGACTTAAGTCCTCATATACCTATGAGGTCAATGGGACTACTGTAGGAATGAGAGACTTTTCATTAAGGTAATCAAGTGTGTGAGACTCTGGCCCTTTGCTAGTATGCTGTTTTCCTTTTTTGCTTTCATGTTTTTATTGCCCTTTTGTTGTGTACTCTAGGGGACAGGGATTCTCATCCTATGTGTTTGTGCATAGTGTTTTGCAGTGAAACTGCTGCACTAAAAAAAATACTGTCAATAACAAGAAAGATAATAAATGATGTGGTACCAGGAATGACTGTAGGAATACTCTTAGTATGAAAATTTTTGTGGTAGAGATCTTTTTTGCTAGTAACTAAGACCAGAGAGTATTGTTTTGCATCTTATGTGCCTTCTGCATTTCTAGGAACACAAAAAAATTATTTCAGAAAGTTTCACAGTAGTATGGCCGAGGAGAAAGGAATGCCATCCCAAAAAGCTGGATCACTTTCTCCCACCAGGTTCTCCTCAGAGACACATGCCCATTAAGTGAAAGCACACAGTTTCAATTTCAATGGATGCAGTTCTTATTTATTCTGGGTACAGTTGATAGGGTGACTCACTGCTCTGCTAATGAAAGCCTGGTGTTTTGCCTTTAAAAAAATACATTCTGAATTCATTCAAGCAAAACAGATTTTACTTACTGCCTTTGTTCTGCTATTTTAAGGGTAGGATTAGAGGACAATACTAATAGGTAGAATTATAAAGACATGTTTGTCCCTGCATAAGCATAAAATGAAAACACACGATTAAAAACCCAGTGAACTAGAAAAGAAGGTGTACAGTGAGTAACAGCAGGTGTACAGGTCTGTGTGTCTCGAACAAGGCGTAATGTGATCACAATCTCAGCCTTCCGTGGACCGTGAATAAGAACACGAAACAAAGGAAGAAAACGGGGCCACATCCTCCCTCAGTGTAAAATGTCATAGCTCTGCTGAAGTAACTGGGACTCTGCTTAATCACCTTAGGTAAGGATTTCATCTTCTCAGCATTCTCCCTAGCTGGACCCTTGCCAGGCTGCCACCTAGGTGTCACTCCACCCCCACCTGCGTGATCTTCAGCTTTCCCTCACTTAGGTAGACAGCAACATTGCTTCTTCCTGCAACCTGGAGCTGGGGGATATGCCTTCATGGGAGGAAAGCTCTGCAGCTTCGCACTCACACAAGCAGTGACGTTTGCCCTGGGGCTCAGGCATGTCTTTCCCTGAGCCACTACGCAGTGGGGGCTCAGAGTCTGTGGTCTTGCTTCTCAAGGGCATCCGCGTGTGTACAGACACACACGCACACATATTTTACATGAGATTAAACAGTATATTAGTTTTTATTTTACTTACATGGAAAACATGCAGATCTAGGGGGAAAAAAAATAATGTGCCAAATCCCAGACACATTTTTTCTTCTGTTTTCTGTTCACAGAATTTTGTTTGGGTTTTGGGCTTCTGTGTCTGAGTTCCTTTTCTTTCCATCAAGTCATGGAGCATCTCTCCCTCTCTGCTGCATGCTGGCCTGTTTGTCCATCTCTGATAGCCAAATTGAACACAATCCTCTAGCTGCTGTAAAAGTATGCTCCTCTCTCCCCATCCAGCTGCCTACTGAGTAACTCTGTGACGTTTCTTGATCTGTACCACCTCTGTGTTCTTAAATAATGCAATTACCTAGGTTTTTCTACTTCCACATTCAGCAGTAAAGAAAGCCCTATTTTTTTCCAGCTTTAGCTAACCAATTGCTCAGTGCATTTTCACCTGAAAAGATGGCCTTTTAGGTTTGAATACAGATTGCAGTTCTTTGTCTTTCAGAGATGTTACTCAGCTTTTGTCAGTAAATGTGTCTACAGAAATGATGTTCTATAATACTGGTACTTCCACATTAATGACTTAATAACTTCTATATTTTTCATGACCTTTATCTAGTTGCCACCCCACAATCACAGGTTGATTGTCTTATTAAGTCCTGAGGGTATTTTTATTGTTTAATGAGTTTAAAGATAATTTTTAAAGGTAGGTACAGATTATATTTTTCTGGAAGTTATGAAGCAAAGGACAACCTGAAATCAGACCCAGAACCTGCATCTACTGACTGCTTTGGAGAACTTATTTCCTAAATACTTTACATCTCAGGCTGCAGCAACATGAAGGAGACAGTTCTTACTATAATCTGTTCAAAGAGAGGGAATTAATGGACATCTTATTTCTAATTTCATTATAATAAAATGAAGAATTTTAGATAACTGCCAAAGCCAAACTTTTTAAAGCGAAATCCTGGCCCACTGAAGACAACGGCACAATTTTCAGTGCTTTGAATGGTGCTAACATCTCATTGCACTGGTTCAGTGGGGTAAAGTGATGCATAACAGGCCCTTTTTCGTATACACTGGTTTTCTGGGTCAAGTGGCAAAATAGAGAAGATAAGGACAGGTGGCTTCAACACTTGATATAAAGCTTGGATGTCCATTATCATTTGAGGTAGGGAAGGCATATTATGTGTCTGTGAGAACAGGCAGAGGAAGGGTAAGTGAAGTGCAGACTTAAGCCCAGTGCAACTGGAATAGTACTTGAGAGTAATGATCTACCATGCTGTTGTGACATTTTGCCAGTTGTAAAGTAAAATAAGGGCTGCACTGCAATAAAATGGGATTTTAATATTAACTCCAGAAGTTAATATAAAAGAGGTTAAGTTTTAATTTTCATGAGTGTCCTAAGAGCACTTTTCTGTTCTACATTAGCTCAAGGAGGGAAAGAAAGTTTTATCTTGTTCTAAGTGTTGAAGGCACTCTGCTGTCAGAGTGCACTGTAACATTCCTGGAGGGATCTTTTCACTTTTACCTGAGTTCTGCTCTTATATGCAAACATACAATAGCATTCTTCAGGTTCTGAGGGATGTGCTCTCATTTGTTGCAGTACAAAATACAAAATAAAATAAAATCTACAGAAGAAAATCTGCTGTTAGCTGGCTAGTCCCCCTGGGCATATTTGCTTCTTGTATCCACAGTTAGTTCACTTGAGATGGCGAAGCAGAGACCAGACTTGCCCTTGTTCCACATAAAAGCTCCCGCACGGTTTGGCAACTGCACTTTGCAGAGTCATTTCCTGTGAGTCAGTAAAAGCTCTCAAAGAGAAGGAATAGTTTTGCTAAACTGGATAAGTAATACCTGCTTTTATGATTTCCAGTCTTAGGGGAGTCATTTGTCTCTATCCAAGTTTCCATGGTATTCTAATAAAAGACACTGGATGCTCTTTGCCCCTATTCTCCCTAGATTTCCACAGCTTTTCTTATTCAACAGAGTGTTTCAGGAAAGTTTTGTATGTCTCTCTCCCTGCACACACCATTCCGGTGCCAGGTGGGTAAACTTCAGGTTCGGCTCCATGTCCTTGTTCACAGTGTCTTCTAGTGTGCAGGTGTAACACAGAGAAGCGGGCACTGGAGAAACAGCACAACAAATCCAACTAATTAGAAGAAACAATGTTGATGGGTTCTTGGTTAAATTGCCCTGTAATATTCATTGTTAATTGTGTATTCTTTCAATGTTCCAACTTACGGCCCTGGAGTTTGAAATCACCTATTAATGACACAGGAAGTACCAGGCGAGAAATGTCTGTTCCAGCTGCCCAACAGCACCAGCTAATGTGCTCAGATCCATTTTCAGGGGTGAGGAAGCAGGTTGTTTGCTCTATTCATTCTGTGCCAGGGTTGCCAGGATGTTGAACAAGGTTGTATTTACACAAGGAGTTCTTTGCTGATACAAGAATACTGGTGTACTCTACTGGCAAAAGGCTTCTCATGCAATCGCAGGCTACAATAGCAGAACTGTGGAAAGCCACCCCTCACAAGTGAGACAATGGTGGCAGTAAACCAGCTCTTTTTTCTGGCATAACCCTTTTTGAATTACAGAGTTCTGATAGTGCAGCTATGTTGGGGCAGGTGTGCAAGGAGATGAAAGCTGTAAAATACTCCTTCCATATTACCGTGCGCAGTGTATGTTTCTGAGTAAATGCATGTGTGACAAAAAGAGGTGGAAGAGTGGGAACAATGAGAGAGAGCGATAAAAGTTGTCCTCTAAGAGTTCTTAGAGATCTGAGATTCACTTCATGTAGACAACTGCCAATTTGTCTTTGGTATTGAGATGGAACTGCATCATGCCATGGAATAATCTAGGACGGAAAGATCAGGAAGGAGAAGTGAAACATTGATACCCCAAACATTAACATCAGCACAAGAACAAATGGGTACAAATTGGACATGAACAAATTTAGTCTGGAAAACAGAAGAAAATTCCTAACCGTTAGAGGACTAACATCCTGTAATGGCTTCCCAGTAGAGAAATAGTAGAGGCAGTGAGTAGTTAATTATTGAGGGACTGACAGTAGGAGACTGGTCACCAATGCACTTGATGACCTTGTTACTCCACATTGTTACTCCTGGCTACAGCTGTTTAAGCCCCTGATGATGTATAAGACCGATGCAAGAAATTAGCTTGAAAATAAGTGGATAAAGTTATTTTTTAAGGGGAAGCCTGTGGCAGTTTGCAGAAGTCTGCAGAAGGAGCAGTATCCAACTATTCGCCTCTGTCCACATCAAGTCCCTTTGTGGGGTACATCCACTGATGGACTTCTCAGGGAGAAGAAATGAAAGTGACTGTAGATATACAGATATAGAGGTTCTTCCTTGTCCCCACTGCTGAGCTGTATTTCTTATACCCCAAGCAACATTTCTTCCTGAGATGGATGTAAACTCCAGTTACTAATGAAGGGGGAGACATCCGCGGGAGTAAGGACAAGACACAGATGTCATCAGGTAACCCAGGAGAAAAATGTTCCTCTCTGTCTGTCATTGTTAGTTCTCAGAGCCAGTTTTCTCTAATTCCCAATTGCTGCCTTCCTGGTATTTCTAGGTATTGTGGAAACTGTGGGTGAACAGTTTGAGCCTGTCCTGCAAAACTGTTGTCCTTTGTTTTATAGTCATAGATCCTTTTAAAACACCGCTGCCTTTTATAGCGAAAATTACACACATGCTACCAGTGGTGTGAATCACATTAATTACATGCCAATTCAAATGCCATAATAGTACCTTATGTAGTGGAAATGCCACCATCTGGTGGTTGCATCACTGCCGAAAGGCATACTGGCGGGGGTGGTATTAGGGATTGAGCTGCCTCTGCTCAGTGAGCAAATCCTGGTTTAGATTTAGAGATTAAGGCTCCCTGGAAGTTGTTTCTCCTGGACAGCATTCCACATTACAGACATGCCAGATAGGCCCAGTGATGCAGAGTAGGAGACACCGGAATGAATGTTATTTTTTTTTATGATGTGATTTTATTACTGAGAAGCTTGTGATGTTCAAACGCTTTTAACGTGAGCTTTGTTTTCAGTTGCTTTTTTCAGGGGGGATTGGTAAGACAGAGTCACAAGGTAACTTCTTTAAGAAACACATACAGAGGCCATCTGCACATTTCTTGAACATGCAGCCTCTCCCTCCTCCTGTTTAAATGCTTCCTATGGGCTTGTGAAAGGGAAGGTCTGACATCGGCAGAAGCTTCTTCTCTCCCTGTGAGACACTCTCTAGAGGATCTTACTTTCTCTTGCTTTTTTTTGTCTTTTACTGTCAATGTCACTTTGTTCCAGAGAGGCTTTTGTTAGGGTGTAATTGTATACACATCCTTCTGAGGTAGCTCAATGAGTTTTGTTATGATTGTCACCGTGTTCTAGGCTGAGTAAAAATATGCTTGAAATAAAAAAAAAGAAAAATGAATTATACTGTTCCTGCATATCAGGAGGGCAGCAGAGGAACAACAACAATCTCAGTAAAGACACTTTGGATTTACCCTAGGACAGAAGAGAGCACAATCAATCTTTATGCTTAGCTGAAGAAGGAAATGCGTGACAAACTTTGAGCAAACCAGAGGCTTTTGTGCCTTTTGACTGAAGAATTTTAAGTCTGCCTCATTTTTGGAAACCAGATTTGTGATTAAGTTGCTGACATGTTTTGTGCTGTAGTTAAGGCCTGAAGTTCACAGCAAAATGGATTCACACTCTAGAGCAAAGCCCTGCTCTGTGTGGCACAACAGAGCTGCAGAGTGGGATATTCTGCATAACTTGCGGAAAATTTAAAACGAAGCTTTGATGCAATACAGCAATATGTTATGAGAAGCAGCTTGTCTAAGCAACCTGCAGAAAGTTAAGCTTTCTTTTTTTTCTTCCAATCACTTTTTATTATTTTCAGTTAAATTTATAACTCTTGAATACAGAAGCAGCTTCTCCTCACAGACTTGTATGTTGCCTAGTCCAAGGGATTTCAGTCTCCGACGGGATCCCTTGGCAGTATTACCATGTAAAACAGGTGTTCTTATCATGCGCAAATTGCTTCGACAGCTACAGCAGCCGGTTCTTGGCTCTCCTCTTTCCTGAGTACTTCTCGGATGCAGATAGGGGAATGCGGGTAGGAAATACATCCATGTGCCTTAAATCCCATGAAGGAAAATAGCCAAGGTACGTGGATGGCGGGCTCTGGTGCTTCAGGAGAGCACTGGAGACACCACGGGGTGCATGCAGAACACCATGCCCCATCATATTACACATCCAGTCAACAAAGTTGTCCATCCAGGTGTAAATAAGCGTTGAAAATTTTACAAATGAAAAGCGAGAGCAATTAATACATAATTTTCTACTGAAGTCCTCCTGCTTTTACTCAGCCTATGTGAAACACAGTTGTTAATGCATGTCAGATTTTTTCAACTGGCCACTCTCAGCTGCTTCCTGCACCTCAGACCTCTCTGTTCCCAAGTCAGCTGTCTATGTTATAGGCGGGGAGAAAGGCTGGAGCTATGTGGCTGAAATACGGCAAACAGCTTTGCAATTGATTTTTCCTCTCCATTGTTAGGAAACATCAGATTGCTTAAAAGATCACACTGGGAGTTGTAACCTTCTCCCCCACCGGCTCTTTGTGAGTCGTTGATTAAACACACTAGCCTGTGCTTTTGCAATGGCTTGAAAAAAGGAATGACATGAAAATATTTTGTCAAAGTATAACCTTCTCATTCCAGGCATTTTTAACCTCGCACTGGTATTGATTTCAGCTGCAACAGGTTCTCGGAGTCCCTGAGCTTCCTGTCGGTGGTATTCATTGCCCACTGATGCCAATGGCAAGCCCGTACCCTGCCCTGTGGTCTCTGGTTCCTCCCAACAAAGCCAGCGTGCAGTGACACCCGCTAGCAAACAATTGGAGAAAAAAGACCCCGAAAGCAGGTATCTTAACTTGCTATGTGCAAGGCCATCTGTCAACTACCTGGCAGCTAAATGTTTACTGGCTAGCAGGTGTGCCTTGTTGAAGACTTAATTGTCTATCACTATTATTAGTTACTAGTTATTGAGTGCCAACAATCTGTTCCCTGCCATACAGTAGGAGACACAGCTTTCGCATCTTCAAACAGCTCTCATGAAACTATAATGAGAGAAGGTAAGTAATAAACAATCATAAACTAGTTGGTTTGGCTTAACTCTCACAGAAGTAGATTTCCTCCCCTGCTTTGCCAGTAGGTTTTTGTCTTTCAGTAGATTCCCTTAAAAATGCACCAAAACCAGGAAAAAATGGATTTATGCAGGTGTTTATAATGTACCATCCTGTTTAATTTGCTCCTAAGCAGTGACTGGGATTACTGTATTGTCTAAATATGCATAAGGAGGGATTTCAAGCCACAGGGATTTCAAGCTCTCTTGTTACCTAATCCTCCTCTCAGACAGCCACATCACCCAATTAATGTCAAGACTTTCAGACTCTTCTGAGAGCAAAATATTGCTCCAGGGCCATGGGGACATATTCTGGAGCAAGACAATCTATGTCCTCTAAACACAGGAGGTAAACTCCCCTGCTTCCTCCCCACACCTGAAGCTTCTGGGAAAAAAACAACCACAATAAAGAATTTCTGAAGTAATTTTTAAATGCGTGATGGGCTTGATATTGCATTACTTCTAAGTGTCAGATTAGTCTTAATGGAAGTATGTTATTAAATAATTCAATAATCAATCACATGAATTTCAGATTCTGTTTGACTGAAGACTATATGAAAGAGAATATATAGCGTAAACAGATAGAAAACCACTTTTATACAGACTAAGTAACTTAGTCACTTCTTTTACAAAGTAAGTTTGGTGCCTAGACTACCTAAATGCAGCAGTAAGCAAACAACAAATTCAAAAACCTATGTGCTGGGAACCTTCACTCACCTGCTAACTGAATCCCTGGGGCCTATGTGTTTATGTCAATTAACTTAATGCCTGAATGCGGTGACAAAAATAGGTAAGCTGCATGTGGCCCAATGTCCTTTGGAAAAATGGGACTTATGTCCTTCATACAGTTTTGAAAATGACAATCCAGTTTGAATATTCTGAGGGGTAGTGGGATGGCTGGCCTGAAATGGATCATTAAACCAAAACTGCTGTCAGGTCTCTCCAACAGCTACGGTTTCATTCTTTAATTTTCCACCAGGCTGAAGCTGGGCATCTCACTGCTATCGAGTACAGTATATCACATAGGGCACTCCCTGCTTTGCTCAGATAGTGCCTGATTACTCACCCAAGTGTGTACCTGCCATGGAAAAGAGTGCAAAGACCTATAGGAAGAGGCTACTGTGGAGCAATAGTAAGAATGTGTAGATGTGGTACACGGCACCAAGTCCATAAAAACAGTGGGGGTGGAAATGAGAAGAAGTATATTCTGTTCTGTGTTCAAAAATAATTTTGAATAATCAAAATTCACGTGACACAGGTCAGATCATTTTACTAGCAATTCATCTTCAGCGATGTTTATGTGTACTTGTCTATACTATTTTCTCCTCAGAAGTTTAAAAATTTCTGACAAGCACCTGTCCTCACAAGAATTGCTTTGCATAAGAACAGATGGTAGAAATAAAAATGATTATAGTAGTTATTCTCATAGACTTCTTTGCTCTGATTTCTGTAAGTGCACTTCCCATGAACTTACTTCGGTTACATAGGTTTTACACAAGTGGTATATGTGTGTCACATCTTGGATTTTCATTAGAACATACTCTTACTGAACAGCATGGTTCCTAATTTCTCATATTCCACCCACATATGAAGCACACATTGTCAAAGAGAATTGGACGATATATTTATGTATATGATATATAGGGTCACATTTCTCCAAGTCCTCCCAAGGCCAAAAAAGATGGAAACTGGCCTGAACCTCTGTGTTAGAGATCCACTTCTTGTATAAATTTAAGAAATACAGTTGTTATGCCTGATTCCTACACCATCTTCTCAGACCATTGATGGAAGTCTGGCAGAAGAGAACTCAGATGGTGGACAGCCTAGGGTCCTATTTGTAGGTTACAATGAGAACTAGAATAAAAAAAATTGTCCTTGGGGCTGGACAATGTCCTTCTTCCAGGTATTCAGTGTGAACAATGGGGGGCAAGACCTCTACATCCTTTCCCCATGACTGTGCATGGCCCTGGACCAGATTACACACTCAGCAGAGGAGTTTGTTGTGCAGGCTGTAGGTACAAAATGGGGGATTACTGAAGTATGGCTATTGCTATTTTCATTGACTGTGGGACTTAAGAGCAACGGACTTCTCTGTCCCAAACAGTTAATCAGCTTGGTATGAATTTGAAGAATAGGTTTTAATTTGAAAAATAATTCTCAAAGATAGATTCACAAAACAGCTAGGGAAGAGAAGGCTTCAAGGGGCCCCAACAGCAGCCACCCAAAATGCATGAGGAGGTTGCTGAGCAGACGTAGCCAGGCTCTTCTCAGTGCTTCATGGCCATGAATGAAAATGCTCTTAGCATTAGGCTGTTAAGGTTACAACCCAAGTCATCCAGCAGCCAGCTTTAGAGGCCGCCTGGGTGGAGAGAATCCATTAGATGGAGGCATGTAATATCTTTTATTGGTTCTCTGATCCAGGGACTGAGTTAAACTGTTCAGCTGGGCAGGTGATGGCTGACCCAAGTAAGTGCCTACCTGCTTTAAGTGTCCTAAGTGTTTGACCATGACATGTTTCATTCATATCCTCTCTGAGTCAATTTAAGCAATCCAGGCAAAGTGGAACACCTACAATGAGAAGTATTTAGAATTATCAACCATCAAACGTAGCCAAGTGTTTATAGCTGTTCCTGGAGATGTTATGAGGGACTTGAATTCCCCTCTGGCAGAAGAAGGAAATGAATTTGGATTTACTGCTTTCTGGCAGGCTACTCAGCAGTTCAACCAGTAAAGAGGAATCCCACCAGCTCTCTGTAGCTTCTCTATTTCTCTCACTACCCCAACCCTAGGTGTCTTGCTGATTATTGTACACTTTGCAGAAGTAAAATTGCTTTTTCTTTTCAGTTGTTGCCATGCAGGCCTAGTCTTCAGTGTCTTGCTTCTCCTCTGTGTTGCCTTTCCCCTCTTGTACCTCCAGTGGGAACTGCACGCTTGCAAGAAGAGTGGTTTTCACGTAGACCTGTGAATAAACCTGGGAGCATGGAGTTGCTGTTTATTGCCTAAGAGAGATAACAACCTGGGCTTGTTTTGTCATGTTTTTCTCTCATCCCAAGACTTAGCATTATTTCTCACTGCTTCTCACCCATCCACAGGAGACTATGAAACTGTCATTCTGAACAAATGACTAAATCTGTCAATGAATCAACACTAATATACCTGACCAGCAGATGACTCCCGCCTCAGTTATGCATTTCTGGCATGCTTACAGTTATACCTTACCTACTGCTTAGGCAGTATGTATTGTCAGGTCAGCCAAACTCTGTCAACTTTAAAAGATTTCCTGAGGCCCAGCAAGCTTCAGGATCTACCCGGTGACAACCTTAGATGCTCTTATTCTTGCTTTTCCCGGATGGTTCATGTTTCCTGAGCCTCAGTCATTTTGGAGATCTTGCAAAAAAGTACCAACAAGGCATACAAACTGGCCTGCTTCAGAGTTGAGATGATAAAAAAGATTAAATTATGAAAAATATAAAAGTTGTTGCCATTTAATAGAGTTGAAACCAGACCCACTTGCTTTTTGAAATTGCTCACTGAACTTCTAAAATGCTGGACATAGGGGTTTTTTTTATTCATAACAAAACATTAAGCACTCTTATTGAAAACATTCTTTACACTGTCATAGGAAAACAAAAATTATTCCACTAAAAAGTTATTTTTATTATTTACTTTCATTGGTTTATTTATTTATTAGTATTTGAAGATGGTTTTAATTCCCAATCTCAGTTTTCAAAACATTTGACACCAAACTGTGAGTGTCAGATAAGCCCTTTTAGACTGATCCTGCTGTGGATAGTTTGAATCTGTGAATCTGCCTATCCATTTAGTCTCCAGATCTGAAACAAAGAACCTGCAAAATTATTTATTTTCTTAAAAAAAAAAAAACCAATTTATTTCTGTTCATTTATCCTTATTTATTTGCATTCTTTGCAAATATGAATAGACATTTCATTAGGTAATTAACTGAAAAAAATGACTTGTCTAAATGAAATGAAAGTAGCATTACAAAACTGAGCAAAAGTGCCTGGGCAAGGCATGTTACTACTTTATTTTGTTATTTGCCCACTTTTCATTTTTATTCATAGGCTTATCTAGACTGTCCCTGTCACTTTGGGCATCAAGCTCACTGAAAGCCTTATCACTGCATGAATGCAATGCTTGGTATAAGAATAATTAACTTGTCTTATGAACTAGTGCTACTACAAACACAGTGCTGTATAGTTATTACTGCTTTGCCCAGACTAATTTGCTGAGGAGCAAGGTTGCCAGTGTAATAGTGGATAAGTGATCCTGTTTGTTATTATTTCTTTTGTTATCTCCACTGCAAAAAAAAAATAGTTATTTGGATTGCATCACGGGGCAACCAATCTGTATTTCTGCTCCTATAAGGTTCTTTCTGGAAGTACTCAGAGACAGCTTGTACATGCATGTTCCTTAAAATACCTTACAGTTTTGTGGCCACATCACTGCTGTTCATAATGCATGGATTTAGGGCTCTCAGGTCCTGGGTCCTGGTGTGACATCCAGCTGCTATAACTTGATAGGCAGCTGCCAGGGCACAGAGTTTCTGAGCAAGCACAGCAAGCCCAGCCTATCAAATGTGTTGTGCATGCACGTGGAGTACAGACTGCAGATATGTGCTGCTTGTGCTCATGGTCTGGGAAAACTGGTGCTTCCAGCGGCATAATTGCAATCTTTGCTGGTGTTATATTTGTGCGAATAAGAAGCAGTTGGGGAACATCATTTGGGTTTCTACCTAGGGAAACTTATGTGTTTCTCCTTGCGCACTGCACTATGACTGTCTTCTAGAAAACAGACATTTCTTCTTGTTAGGTTTCTGTTTCCCCATGGTTTTCTTTGGGGAAAGGAAGGTGAAAGAGGGATGGGTTATTTCTTTTCATTACTCAGAGACAGGGGGAATGGCAGAGATCATTAATTCCTTTCCCATGGCTGAGATCATTCTATTCACAGTTCTTTTACTAGGAAATATCTGTCTGTCTTAAGACTCTGATAGATACTCCAGTGGGTTAAAGTTGAATGAAGGATTGAGTATGATCTCCATCTCTCTGATGGAGGTTGTTTTCCTTGAAGAGGGGAAGACTTAACTTCTTCATAAGCAGCTCCTGAACTGCTGGAATGTTTCACAAAATTATAAACCAATGCCAATTCCTGTTGACTATACGAAACCAGGCCCAAAACTACCTTAGTTTAGGAGCTGTTAAGAGGCAATCACGTTCAAAGGGGTGCTGGGGAGAAGACTAAATAACAATACATGCTGCAGCTGGCCATTTTTCATTTATTACCACATATAAATCAGAGCCCATAGATGTTGAAGTTTGTCTATGGAAATCTACGATCCTATTATTTCTCTCCCTTTCCTCCCACGTCTACTTTTTGTTTATGTTATATGACCTTCAGTTTTCTTTTCCTGTTACCTTTAAAAAGACTTTTTTTTCCCCTTTTCACCTCATTTTCTATCTTAAGTGTAACTTTGCATGATAACCTGAGGGAAATACTACAACTAGGAGAAACAGGTGATTAAGTGATGTTGTGGCTTGATCATTATCAGCTTTTCTTTGACTTTTCTCAGGAATGCTATTGCTGTGCTGGAAGATGTTAATAGCTGCTATAAAGTTTGTCTTTGATCTGCAGAAAATTCCAGGCCTCATTAATCCCCTGGTTATGGTGGGCACCCTCCATTCAGTCTAAACAAGAAGCAGCAGCTAAGCTCCTGTACGAAGTAAAATTGCTGAAAACAGTAGAAGCCACCACCCAGGCAGTTATCCTACAAAGAAAAGCTGAAGCATGAACTAATTTGTGGAGAACAAAGAACTTTACTGGGAAATTATTATATATTCACTGGCTGAGACATCAACTGATAGGAGCTATGTGTTTAAAAGTAATCAGAAAGCTGGGAAAAAACAAATAGTCAATGTGGGTGGCCCTGCGATAAAGCCAAGAGAAAAAGCTTCTGTTGAGCAGACTACCTACTGAAAAAGGAGAGTTGGATTTCTGAGCAAGGAAATAACCTTCTGCTGTTTGTTCCTACCACATTCAGGGAAACAGGACTTTGTGTACACTCTTTGCAAATACACAGGATTTCATCAGAGAAACATAATCTGGCCCAAATCAACAGTTTCTCCTGCTGACAGAAACAACGCGTCAAGATCATAACTGGTGGCTAAAGGTTTGGGCAGGGCAACAGTTGATTGAAAATGGGAGGTGTTTTATAAAGTTTGCTTATTTGCTGAGATTGTAGACTTCTTCAACCTTGAGAAGCCCAGTTCATGTATGTGACTAGCTCAGTGAGGTTCAGGGAACTGAGGCACCATACAGCTCAGATCGTCTTTCCTTTTTCACCATAACCAACTGTGGCATAAACCTTGCAGCTGGGTGATCCTCATGATTGTGCAGGTGAATAACCAAATTCTACTAGGTTTCGTGAATTTATCCCTGGCTCTCATAATGCTTGCAAAGATAGTTCCCACTTTTATTGCTGTATATGGTTAATTAAGATTAGAAGACCATAAACTTGCACTGAGTTGAGCCTGAGGCTAGATAGAGGTGTTTCAGGCTGCTGAGCTGGTTTGGTCACTGTCAGAGCCCTTTTGAATGGATATAATTGTTCTAAAGAAGCTTTTTGTGTCAATGGGAGGTGGGTCACTGATGTTGTTTTATTAGGCCATAGTTTAATGATAGAGCTTTAAAAAGGTTATTTCTCCTCCGATGCCTCTACCAACACGAGGCTTTTTCCTAGTGTGATAGTTTTGTGACCTACAGGATTTTTTCAAGTTTAGTATTGTAATGAAACTTTCCTGGAATTTCTTTCAAAGACAATCAAAATTTGTGACTCAAATTTAATAAACTATTGATATTATTTTACTATATCACCAATGGCTTTGGGACTAATTTTTTTCTACACATATCTTTATTGTCTGTAGATTCGTACATTTATTTTTCCATTTATCAGTTTGACCTTAGACTGCTTAGTTTATGAAAGAATATCTGAAGTCCTTGTTAGCTAATATCATCAGTGCTTCCTTTCCTTTGGGACTACTTAAATGTATTTAACCTCCTAAGCCTGACAAAAATCAGTGTAAGGATCCACTGTTGCCCCATTCATACTAGACTTTGACCCATTTCCATCAGAAAGAGAAATTACTAATATAGGCCAGACATCCTGAAATACATCTGGATCCAGCAATGCAGTCAGTCTTGAGTCTTTTTGGATTTAAAATAAATATCTTGAAACATATTTGTATTTATCAGTTAGTTATGAGACATCCTTTGGAAAATTTTGCTGCTATGAGATCAGAATGGGAATTATGTCTTTTGGTTGTAGTATATGAAACATATTCAGAAAAAAACTATGTTAGTTATCAATTGTTACAGCTATTTGATTTTGAAGTAGTGTATCTGATCTCTTTTGAATTCCTACTCAAAAGAAAGCATATTAAAAAACAGAATCACAAGGGCCGTCTTTAATTTTTCCACTTTTTATAGACTTGGCAGGGGACTTAAGGTCTGAAAGGAAAAGGTATCTGTACTATATCTCTCCTCTCCCTTCCACCCCACTGTGTGCCAGTGAGCACGTACGCTGTGTAGTTTGGGGAGTTCGCTCCACTGCAGCCTTCTCAATACCTATTCTGCGGAGGAAAAACCTACCTGTTTGGCACTCTTGTAACCTTTCAGAAGTGCAAACTTTGCTTTGGAAATTTTTAACAGATTGCATTTTATTTTGGCTAATTTTATTGCTACAGTTTGCTTGTAAAATGGAAAAGAGAAAAAAGGACATATACAGTACACCAATGCCTTAAGCAAAAATAGCCCAGCTATCTAAGCTGACCTGCTGTTGGAAAATCTCCTAAGTAACTCCGATCCCTCCCTTCATCATTCTCTCATCCCCGAAGTAATAAAAGTGGAGTTAGAACAGCAAACACCTGGCATGTTGGTCACGCAGCATGACTTTACATTGTAATCATCTCGTCAAGGAGCTGAAAATAGCATTGTGCTGCAGTGTTCGAGCGGTACTGCTTCAGGAAGGAAGACAATAACCAGCATTTGGCAGCAGCCTACACACTAACTGTGAGCGATACAGAAGTACTCCACAAATTGTTTCCCTCGTCTCATCTTGAAAACATTCACCCTGCATCCCTGGCAATGTATCACTGAGGCCCACACACTTCTTGTCTCCAAGTAAAAGGTGGTGGGCATTTACTGTGCTGCACACAACCATAAAGCAGTATTCTGTATAGCAACACTCACTCCAGCTTTCAACAAAATAGTGCATAAAATTAAATTAATTCTAGCATGTTCAATGTGCCATATAAATTGAAGGAAAGAATGGCACAAAAAGGCTTTGTTGAATGAATTAAGGTGAATCATCAGCAGATAAGAATCATGATACATAATTATTAGACTACACGGCAATCCAGGAATATAAGATTAAAAGTAGAAATTTGGACAACAGATCTTGCCCAAAGAGAATTTTTGAAGGAGATCAAGAGGGTGGAGAGTGTCTCAGCTAATCTGGCACCAAGGCAATGGCACACGGGATTATGGGGATCACAGGGATTTAAAAGAGGTTAGGAAATAGGCCCTGTTTTCCAAAAGTGGATGCCATAGTAACAAGAAAACTTCTTATGAATTTCTTGGAAAAAAAGCACAAACTTTGGAACTTGTAAATCTGAGTATTTTCATGTTCAGTCACTCATTCATATGCACAGCTAACAAATTAATCAGTGGACTAACAGTGCTTGTACATTTTTGGGTTTGGGGAACTGGATCTTTCATTATGAATTTTTTTTTTTTACCACACTACTTCAGCACAGGTCTCTGGCTTACCTTCTGCAGAAATACATTGGAAGTTACAAGATCAGCAAAGGGAAGAGGACTTGGTGTTAGCAATGTTTATTCAAATTTGATGCTAGTTTGGCAATTCAGATGAACAGGGCCAGTCAACTTGCATTCACTAGCCTGAAGAAACTGGTGGAGGTAATCCCTGATCTAAACACAATTACTAAATTGTGGCATACTAGGAACACTAAAGAATTCTGAGTGCTAATATTGTAACAGTTTTCCAAATGTCAGGTAGGATGACCCAGATATCTGTGGAGAATTATGCATGTCCTCATTCCCAGGCAATATGATAAGAAAGCTGGTATTCCGCTTATTAAGAAATATATGTGTAATCAGTACAACTCTATGTTATTTTATAGAAAATGGTCAAACAAATATGTTTTCATTCTCTGAGGAGATTACTTCCATGAAAATTCCTTTATTTACCAAACTCATAGTCTGCTCGAACATATTCTGGACACTTGAGTTAGTACTACATGACCTTCTGATTAAAAAAAAAATGCCATACAGATTAATTCAAGCATACTGCATTACATGGATTAAGAACTGCCTAACTGGCAGGCCCACACAAACAGTCACTAAAGGGAATTGCTCTCAAATGGATATGCTTCCACTGGAGGTTTGCAGGAACTGGTGGTAAGCCATAGTACCGTGCAATGTTTTCTTCTGCTGAAAAAATTGTGGATGAGAAAAGATGGGCAGAATGGTAATTAAGGAAGAGGGCAGGACAGTCATACAAAACAACCTGGACTGCATAGTAAAATAGGTCCCTGTTAAACAAAATATCTATTAGTACAGTCAAAGCAAAACTGCCTGTGCAGAAGTAGGAAATACAAATTAAATGAAAGTTTTTTTCCCAGACATTTGGACGCTATTCAGAAACAGGCTTCTGTTCCCTACAGATGATGTTGGGATCATAGAAAATAATCAGTGAATTTTAGCTGTGAGGATATGGAGGCTAACACTGGAAGTAGAAACAGGGAAACAGCAAATAGTAGAAGGCAGGTGACTTTTCTTCCTTTGTATTGTATGGGTGATGCTGCACAGGGCAGGGCATAGAGAAGAGCCTCAGAAATAATTCAAGGACTGATGAAAATGGAAAGTCTGTAAAGATTCAGAGTTTAGCTTAGTAAAACAAGATGACAGAGTATTTAACTACAGAGTGTAAGTACCACAAGTAGGAAGAAAATAGTGATTACTGGAGGGTTTTTTATTCTAGCAGAGAACAGCAGAATGAGAAACCAGGAATGCAAGCTAAACCCATATAATGTTAAATTGGAAATAACAGAATTTTTTTTCCAACACTGAAGGTGATCACCTTCTGGAAAACGCTTCAAAGGGAAACACCAATTTATCTATTTTTAATATCTTTAGATTAACATTTGAATTGGGCCTGATGCTGAAACAATCGGAAAACTGTTAAGATTTGTGCAATGAGTGACTTCTTTTCTGGTCCTCAGAACTTTTTCATTCATTGCAGGTGATGCCTTAACATACTGTTTCTGTGCAAGCCTTTATTGTATGTGTATTTTTAATGTAGTTTGCTTGTCTGAGTTCCCCTTTTTGAACAATCTGTTAGGTGGTAATCATAAGGGTAGGGCCTGATCTGTACTTCTAATTCAACAGGCAAAATTTAGTCTGATCTCCTGTGTTTTCTTTCACTTAGACTGACAAGCTTTATTTTCACTTTTTTTTGTGGTGACAGGGAACTAGCAGAAGGTAAAACATGGTGGGCATCCTTGTAAAATGAAATTTTAAGCAATGGGTTTGCTAATATATTATCTTTTTCCCAAGGGTCTTCTCAGGTGAAAAATGAAAACCTGATTGCTATTTTGCTGTGAGATATGTTGGTGTGTCTCATATGCTATCATTTTTTGGTGCTTGTCAAAGAGGCAACTTTAGATAGAGGAAGACATGGAAAATATGTAAAACTAAGGCATTTAGAAAGGGATGAGGGAGAGAGCAACCTATGAAGGGGAATGCAGTTTGCCATGTTTGAATTCTATGTGATGCTCAACCTCATTATTTTTCCCCAGTGGAAGTGAGGAAGGTTTCAAATAATTATGTTTTAGCACATTGTGTATGCTGGAACAAGAGAAAAAGAGAGAGACTGCCCATAACTCATGTGCACATGACTGTTAATAATTTTTTGCAGATTCTAACCTCTTTAATTGCCTCTCTAACCAATCCATCGCTTCTGCTGATTATATTTGCTAAAATAATATAAATTGAAGAAAATCAGCTCTGGGCCAGTACATTCTAGAATATAAAGATATAAA
>NW_008795909.1:395423-422001 GCF_000699145.1 Aptenodytes forsteri | reverse complement strand
ATATAAAGAATATAAAGAAGATATAAATACACTGGAAAGTAGCTAGTTGAATCAGAGCAGTTAAGCAGTCATGGCTAAAACTTGTCATTTAAGATTGATGATCACTGCTTGTGCAACTGGAATATGAGCTGAATATACATTTACAACTACTTGCGTTGACTCCTTCTGGGGGCTGGAACCATAAATGCATCAGTTTCTAAATGCCTGGTACAGCACAAATGAGTGTTGTGCCTTGTATCCCTTCCAGGTTTTGGTTTATTGATCCTAGATTGCATAGTGCATGGCTGCAGAACAGCAGACGAATGGGACTTGACATTTCTCTCTGTGGGGTATTGCTCTACAATTCAGTTAATGGTAGAAAAAATTTCTACCTAATTGATTTTTAGCTTATTGCGAATTCTTCTTGGACTGATGTCACAAAAACACACCAGTATGACTCGTGCCATCTTCAGTAATTCTGTGAGAAAGAAAGACTGAAAAGTGAGGAAGAGTGATTTACCATGTCATTCCTTAGAGCAGGTCTCTTCTGCTTGGAGATGGAGCCAACTGGCAGTAAAAAAGTTCATGTTGCCACTCAGCACTGACAGCCTTAATCTGTCAACAATAATACTTAGCATTTATATAATGCTGTATGGGCATTAGCTAATTAATTCTTACAACACCACTGGGAGATGAGTCACCAAACACCTTTAGAAAGACCTTCATTTTAATACCTCTGGCAATGTTATATGCTGAAATGCACAGATTACTGGTATTCATCTCAAACAGAAGCTAGAAGGTGATGTTAATATTTTATGGGTTTTTTTAAAAACAAAAATAAGAAATAATGTAAAAATAAATCTCAGAAGCTTAGTAATGAGAGAGAGAGATGTTTATGCTTTTAAATCTTGACTCAAATCCATCTTACGTCAATAGTGAATAAAAGGGAATTCCACCGGATAACTGGTTAATTTCAAATGAAATCTCAGGGGATAGTAACTGGTGTCAAATGAAAACCCACCAATACACTTGCGGTAAAACAGCATCTCCTTTAGATTGTTAATACAGAGGGAAAAGCATTGGAAATTGAAAAATTTGATTTTCTCACCTTGACAGCTGGGCCTCCCAGACAGCATTGAAAGATGCCATTATTCTGCAACAGCAGAGCAACACTGCTTGCCAGAGCAAACCCTGCTGCAGCAGTGGGAATTTATTTTTTCCCCACTTAGAAAGTACCATTTTTGGTGTGGGGACTGGTTTATGTTGGTGAGGACTCACGCTGTTCTTCATCTGTGGTGAGTACAGCCACAGTACTGTCCTTGGCAGGTTAAAGTTTATCCTTGCACTTTTGCCTTCTGGTAGGCGGCAGCTGGTGGCAGGCTTGCTGAGGAGCATTTTCTCTGCTGCCATCCTGGTCCCTGCTCCTCCTGGGGCACCCCACAGCTCCAGGGCTGCTGGCTGTGCCTGGGGTCTGATGGGGCATCAGCAGTGCAGCCTCCAAGCACATCTTGCAGGTGGCAGAGAGGGGCAGAGTGCTTACCCCAGTGCTATTTCTAGTGGAGGCACGTGTAGCATATACGGTAAAAGGCTGGAAATATAAATGTATTGTTGAGCTACAAATGAATGGATTCTCCTTTTAGGCTCACCCAGAATGTCTCACTTCCTAGCCTGGTAATTACTGCCAACTCTTTCTACTTAAGAGCAGTCTGCTCTCTCTCCAGTCCAGGTATGAAACACACAAACTGGTAACTTTCCTGTGAGTACTATGGCTACAAATGAAGAAGGACCTTTCAGAAAAGAAGGTGCCATCACATTTGTGTCAGCCAAACAGGGTGTTGTTTGTTGTGTTAGTACTATGTACTTGCACACAGAAGTACATTTTTGTACACAGAAGTACAGCAAACTTCTGGTACTTCTATTTCTACTGTAAGCCACTGATTTTTACAGAGAAGGAATGACTTCTTTGGAATTAAACTATTCAGAAAATGCATTGCTCACATTCCTGAATAAAATAATTCATCTTAAAATCAATGCATTGCATTAGGAGTAACATATCCACACAATTTTTTGTTGATTTACTTGTTTGCTGCAAGGACTATTGAACCTAAAATACATCACAAGTACCTATCCCCCCCAAAAAAACACCCAAGTGTTACAATACATAGTCTATTAAAATACTTAACATGCATACTGTGACAACCTTACACTCTACATATAATAATACCAAACATGTAAAAACGAATCTTGGCAGTTCCTAAAATATTGATATTTTGTATACATCATCTATATGTATATATGTATACAACATCAATTTAGAAGTTCTTTTAATATACAGGCCATTGATTATATATTTTGTATAATCATAGGTATGCTCATAATAAAGACATATATGTTGCCATTGATATTTTTCTGGATTGTCACAGGTACATTTTGGTTCATGTAAAATGAGAGCACACATCAGAGTTGTTTGTCAATTTAATGTATGTAAGAATAATAAAACACAGTATGCAAGTAATCTATATTTGTTTTTTTCACCACAGAACTGTACCTTGTCTGCCAACAAACTTAGAGCGTTGACACACACACCTGCATTCTGTGGCAGAGATTTAATGTATGTGATAATGTGATTTATGCGTGTGTTATTTGATCTTTTTAAGCTTGAAAAGTAGTCTGTAAAAATTCAGTAATCTTCTTTAGTTGAATTCAGGGTTGATTTGTTCTCTGTGTTAGCTTTAAAATAAATTCAGGAAATTCTTTAATGAGGTACCTTTGGAAACTGCTCTTCAGCCAAACACCTCAGATTTTACTTGCTTACATTCAGAAGCAGCCAGCAATGCTATACTCTCATGACAAGCATGTGATTTGATTAACAAGCATGATTTAAGTCTGAAGTTTTCAACAGTTTATAAAAAAGCAGGTGAAAAATTATTCTGGAAAACATTTCCACAGCCCGTCTACAAACAGGCTTCAGATTTTTACTATCTTCTTTCTTATACCAAAGGATGTCCGTGGCAAGAGACAACCAACTACCACTATTTATATAAATTTTTTTTTCAATAGTGTTGTATTCCTGTGTGTGTTTTGACACACTGGTCTCTATTACTTATCTTTATTATTTTAAAAAAGCCTCAAAGAAAATTCTACTGCCTTATTTAATGCAATATTTTCCGGTTTCAGTTGCAAACAGTAAATGATTGATACTGCATTGCTTTTTTTCCCCAAGGAATGCCAATTTGTCCCCAGTGGAGTCAGCAGCGTCTGCCAGCTCCCTGCTCAGCACAGGAGTAGCTGGAGGCCCTGGGGTGGATGTGTCGGTAATCCAATGTGTAGACTGTTTGTTTGAAGAACTCAAACGAAATCAGGAAGTATGATCAAGGTAAAGCTTTTAATGATGTTTGCCTTTTTATCGTTATGAAGCTTGTCTGTTGTGCCTTCCCCATCATTTACTCAAATTGCTAAGTCGTTTTCAAGTTCTTCCTACAATTAACGTCAATGAAGCTGACTGTTGGCTGGCTAGAAATCTTTGCTGTTCAATTTTCATTCACTAAAAGCTGTCATGAACAGTGGTCAGGCACAACTGAGGTGCTCAAAATCTATACCATACCTAGAAAGTAAAGGATACATTAAATACTTTAGAAGAGACTCATTTATTTTACTTGTTCAATTTAGTCAGTGAAGAACCTGATGATATATCTTATGACAACAGAACAGAGTTTTGGTGCAATTTGAACAACACAATGGAGTGCAGAATCATTTTACTGTGCCAACTGAGTTCCTGACATGAACTGTTCTAAAAGTTGCTGTGGTCTCATTGGCTTCAGCACAGCTATTCCTAGAGAGCGTATGAGAGCATTTCTAACTTGAGTTTTTCTCAAAATCCAAAGAAGGTTGAAACTATTTGCTCACAGCTTTCCTTAACCACACTTGAGAGAAGAAAACATGCCATGTGAGGATGTTTGTGCAATAGTGGTGTGAATGTTCCACAAAATCATAAAATAACTCTCTGTTTAGCTCTTTGTTCCTTTCCTCTGCCTATACCCTATTATCAGGTCTATGTATTGCCTAATTCTTTAGCTTCCATGCAATTGTTTCTAATATCTCCTGTGATAAACTTTCAGAATGATATTTATTTCATATGTATACATGTACATACAAAGCTTTTACAGCATGAATTAAGTTGTGAATATTTGACAGTATCTTCTTGGATGATGCAAGAGGGAAAGTCTGGAGCAAGGAGGACTTACCCTCAGTGGAAGGGGACCAGGTTAGGGAGCACTTAAGCAAACTGTAGCATCTTTCATATGAGGAGAGGCTGAGAGGGTTGGGATTGTTCAGCCTGGAGAAGAGAAGGCTCAGGGGGGTTCTTATCCATGTGTATGTCCTATCCGTGTCCCATTCACATGATGGGAAGGAAGGAATACTTTTCTCAGCAGTGTCCATTGACAGGTCAAGAGGTAATGGACACCAATTAAGACACAGGAAATTCCATCTGAACACAAGAAAACACTTTTTTACTGTGCAGGTGATCAAATGCTGAACAAGGTTGCCAAAGAGATGTTATGGAGTCTCCATCCCTGGACATACTCAAAACTTGACTGGACATGGTCCTGGGCAACTTGCTCTAGGTGACTCTGCTTGAGCGAGGTGGGGGTGGACTAGGTGGTCTCCAGGGGACCCTGTGAACCTAAAAGCTTCTGTGATTCTGTGAAGATAAATCAGTCAAAACCTCTGAAATTTGGTAGGATGAAGGAAATATTGTTCCCAGTATCAGGGCTTTCAAAAGCTGACTCAGACCTTCAAACAGAGCAAATATTCACGTTCAGCTTTTTCCTTGCCTTGTCATTTTACTTTGGTGATACTCACTAGAATATCTCCTTTTCCCTCCTCTCCTTCTGCTCCTTACATTTTCTGACAAGAAACTGGACAAAGAAGCCTAAGAGATGTTGACAGTGGCTGTAAAGGTCAGAGTAGGCTGGATAGTGTGGATGTTAGAATAAAGTCCCTGGGCCTTGCATGGCACAAACTTTTGTTGGGTCTGGGTGGAACAACCCAGCTATCACTCGCTCTCAGGATCCTCATCCAGCATGACCTCCATGCCACGCCTCACTGGGACCATGCAACATATCCAGCCAGGCATTCCTCCTTCATAGGACCAATTTAGTGTGTCACATCTAAACTCCTTCTCCAGTGTATGCTACTCACTTCCTCATCCTTGAAGGGACTACAGAGTCCAACAGTGCTATTGGTTTCTCTGCTAAACCTCCATGCCTCTGAATTACTCATTGGCAAGGAGAGATTCAGATAAAGCTGAAGAAGTCCAAGTAAACAGTCATTCCCAGTGCTGGTGCTGAAAGGGAAGAGAAATCCATTTTTGGAAGAAAATGTGCAACACAGTATGAAAAGCTCTGCAGGTGATGTATGCCTTGAGACTAGATCTACATTTAAAACTGAGATGATTAACCATCATTTTATATTTCGGAGTCCAAAATGCACATACTGAAAATCTTTTTTCAGCTGTTATCTATCTGTCTCAAAGGAGCTTACTTTTTATCAGCAAAGTTCCCCAGATGCTGGAGTTCTGCTTCTGAGTGTGGTATGCCGTGCCTGACATCCTCCTTGTGCTTAGCAGCTAGATTCTCACAAGAAGGAGAAAAGGCCTGGATTCCAGTTCCTACATCAGTAGGAAGTATAATGCTTGTTGAAAATGCAGTAGGAAATGAAACTTGTGTGGTTTTGTATCCTGAATGTTCACTGGGGCAAGGACAGGCACCCAGACCTTTTTTTCTTGTAGGTAAGTGCCCAAGCCAAAGACTACAGTGTCAGGGGACTCTTGCTCATACTGTATGGTCCATTGAATACTTTGTTCATCTGTGTGATCCAGAACAATTTCTGCAAAAAGGACTGTGATTACTTGTATACATACACAAATGTACAGTTTGGTATGTATTCTGATCTAAACAGCTTAAACATGTGGGAGGTATGACTTCACATCACATTAGTCAGAAGAAGAAAATGAACACACGTGCCAAAAAAAATAATATGAGTGCTCTAACAAATAAGAACTCATATTATTTTTGGTAAACGGTAAAATGGTAAATGGTAAAAACCCGACGGTCTCCAGAAGAAAAAAAGATAATGTGCTACTCAGTTTAGAAAAGCAAGGGTTTCACCATCTCACTCAGGAAGGACTGCACCAGTGAAAGAACAAGAAATAACCTTCCAATTTGGAAAGAAGGCACACGGGTCGATCAGAAGGTGTGGTGTAAACTTCTCTTTGTCCTCAGTGTTTCCCACTGAATAGCAAATGGTTTAACAATCAGGGTGCTGACTTCTGCAGAGCACGTTCTGCACAGAGAATGTCATGAACTTGTATCTCACTACTGCAATTCTGCTGTAATTCTCACTAAAAGTAATGGGTGAGCTTGAAATAGAAAAGGATTAAGTCTTCATTAGACCTCAGAGGAGTTTGGATAATTGTCATATGATTCTTCTTGGGCTAAGATTTCATGAGATAAAATTGCATGAATCAACAACTTACTGTAGCCAAAAAGGGGCAGTCTTGTTCCCCTCCCTGTCCCATCTCCCTTATCCTCCTTTGCTCCGGTGCTTATGTTGTGTGAGCACAGCATGTTGGTCCCTTCCATGAGCTGTTTTAACTCACCAATATGGCAGAAAATTAACAAAGAAAAAGACATGGGCTATTTTTCCTGCCTCAGTAATGAGTTGGATTGGCTTACAGAGGGCTGAACGCTAAAGCCAGTGGAAGGAAGGAACATGCTTGGGCTCCTGAGATCAGGAGGGAAGAAGGGCAGAAAGGGATATGAGTGGCAGGAACAGGAAGTTAGGGGAGAGCAGCTCTCCCCCTTTTCACAAAACAAGCCGTTAGACCATTACTGAAACATAAGATGCTCTGCTCTCTGTGTCTGCTATATGCATAGCCCATGTTGTACCAAAAGTTAGCTTTTTCAGAGGAATGTTCCTAAATGCAAATTTAGATGGTAACACTGTGCTCAGTGCAGCTATGGACCTGGACTGCAACTCAGGTCTCAAGTTCATTGAGTTTTGACAGGATTCTTAGTCTCAATCAAACGCCAAATTCAGAGTAAGACTTCAGCTGGAGGCCTTTGTTCATACTGAAGCTCTTCAAGAGAGATTATGAGTCGCTAAATCTGGGGCCATATCTCATAATTTTGGTTTATGCATTTGACTCTTCAGTTAGCACATTTGACTTTCATTAATGCATTTCAGTGTGATTGTTGCATTTAGTGGAAGATTAAACTCATCCAGCCATGGGCCTCCTACTTCATAATTTTAACTTCAGAATATCTGAAGGGTATTACTTATTTCTGACTCATTTTTTCCTGCTTAAATAACAAGATCACAATATAAGATTCTCCTTACTGCTCTCTGAGGAATTTTTATGCTCTCTTCCCACTGACCTTTAAAAATTTCCTGTGAGGACCTATGTCACAGCTGCTGATTAGACTATTGTGGGGAAAGTAATATCTTTTAATAGACCAACTCATCGATACAGTGAAAAAAAATGAGCAAACTTTCAGCTCAACAACTCTTCTAACCAAAAGCTAATCTGTTTTTTTCCAACTCTCATTTGCTCTGATAAAAGATATAACTTCTCTATAAAAAATACCTTGCAGATTTCCTTAGGTCAGCACATCCAAGCCAACATTACAATTGTTATTAAAGTATTCAGCAGAGTCTCCTAAACCTGATCAAGAATAAAGCAATTTATCCCAGAGGTGTATTGCACTTCTGAATGGCCAACCAAGTGTTTCTGGGTAGTTTGGAACTCAAATTCACACTTTTCTTACATATCATCAGACCCATCTCCTCACCAGGGATGGTCAACCTGTGTATAAAGACAAACAGGTCCATTACCCTGTCTTCAACTCAAGACAGAGTTAATTTGTCCATAACTTTTTTCCCCTAGTGCCAATGCAAACACTAGATCCAAAGCGTAACCGGTGGTATGTATTGAAGCACAAGGCTTGTTAATTAATCCCATGGTGGTTCTATTACCCACAAGGTCCTGAGCTGATGCACTGCCTAGCTGACTGCTAGTCACTGAGGTATCTCAGCTTTCAGGTGTTCAGTGCCACAGCAGGGCAAAACATAACTGGTCCCTGTAATGACTTCTGCAATGCAGTTTGTGTGCCTTGGAACTAGTCACAACACTTCATCCCTGGGATCACACACTAGCAGACCTGGTGTATGAAATGTATTTTTGGAAATCACAGTATGATACCACTCAAACAGTTCCCATTCAGTTCACACTGTGCTGAGTATTGTCTTGGGAGACTATTGGTCATGGCTGTGATGGGGCATATACAGCACCTAACATTGTTTCTAAAGATGCACCTAACCAGGAGAAGTCTGGAGAAATCATTTTTCTGTAGCAAAGAAACTGAAAACAAGGTTTCCGTAACAGGTGTAAGAAGCAGTATCCTTCAGAAATATCCCAATAATTATTTTTGTAGGCAACAAAAGCCATGTCTATTCAGAAGTAAGCTTACAAAAAAGTGCATGTATGTAATGCACATTAAAACATGCTATTCTTTTTATTGATTTTCACAAGAACATGTAATCTTATCTGCAGTATGTGCCGTCAGAGGCTACTTCACATCGATGTGTTAGATCACTATTGGAGAACTTTTCCACTGTTGACAAGTTTGACAGGTTTCTTCCATTTAAAATGAGTCCTTTGCATTGCACTAAAACATATGCAACTTGATAGTTTGGGTAATAAAGGAATACCTTGGTCAGTACCTGTTATTACGTTCTGTTTTGATTTAAAAAGTAGAACCAATCAAAATTAATATTGCACACAGTCTTTGGTTTAAACTGGGTATCGGATAATCTCCGAGTATAACTACATACAGGAATTTTAGCCCTCTTCCATTTACATTTTTCTTATTGACCTGGAAAATATAAGATCATCACTAAAAATTTTCAGCCATACAAAGAATGCTGAGATGGTATATAATGGAGATATTGGACTAGTGGGCACTGAGTAATTTGAATTTCTTGTTAATTTGGTAGCAGTGTACTGAGGCCAACAAGAAGTCATGACTTTCCAAATACAGACCACTGGCTACGTTTTCATTTAATATACAACAATAACAGCAGTTTTCTCACTGCCTTTCTTCTGCAGGCCTACATCATTGACTTTCTCTTTAACATTGATCATTACTGTTTCTGCCCAGATTTAGCTCTGCCCAGAGACTAAACTTCACCAGGGGATGAAGATGTGGAGAGCTGCTGTTAATGCTTGGCTTGCACTTAAGTAAGAGTTAACTATACCAAACACACTTCAAATTTTGGAAACTCCACCTTTCTGACTTTGAAAAAGAATTGGGATCATACTGGAAAATCAGTGAAGGCTCAGCTCATAGTGGAAAAATCTGATCAGAAGGACTTATATGATGAAGGATAAGCACAGACTTAGGCATAAAGAAAAAAGAAAATACACACAAGGCCACTCTCTTCCCTCCTTCTCTCCCCCGTGATGGCACTCTTACAGTTGCTCTTGTTCCGATATCTGCATTCCAGAAGGATGACAAAAATTTTGTAAACAGCAATGATAATGATAAAGAATTAGAAAACATTCATATAATAGAAGGATCAAGAAGCTCAGTCCATTTAACTTACTGAAAGAAAGGAGGAAGGTACAGGAACATAGCCTATAAATACCTATAAGAGAAACATCAGAAGAGACAGCTTTTCAATCTATCCCACAAATGTGCCACAGCCTCTAATGGAAGGTAAGGTTAGAGAAATCCAGTATAGAAATAAGATGCAATTTTAAAAAGTTAAGGTAGTTAAGCAGTGGAACAATTTTTAGACTTCAGAGTGGATTCTCACTTCTCACATTCTTAAATCACAATTGGGCCTATTTATAAAATATAGTTCTTTATTTTAACTACAGCTTTTGAAATCAGCTACTGAAGTGAGACATTTCCTATATCCTATATTGCAGGCCTGACCACAAAAATCCCTTATAATCTTAACGCTGGTGTATTTTCTGCTGTTACTTCCAGAGTTGCTGACACAAGATAAGTGCAGTGTATATGGGTTAACTATACCAAACACACTTCAAATTTTGGAAACTCCACCTTTCTGACTTTGAAAAAGAATTGGGATCATACTGGAAAATCAGTGAAGGCTCAGCTCATAGTGGAAAAATCTGATCAGAAGGACTTATATGATGAAGGATAAGCACAGACTTAGGCATAAAGAAAAAAGAAAATACACACAAGGCCACTCTCTTCCCTCCTTCTCTCCCCCGTGATGGCACTCTTACAGTTGCTCTTGTTCCGATATCTGCATTCCAGAAGGATGACAAAAATTTTGTAAAGAGCCATGATAATGATAAAGAATTAGAAAACATTCATATAATAGAAGGATCAAGAAGCTCAGTCCATTTAACTTACTGAAAGAAAGGAGGAAGGTACAGGAACATAGCCTATAAATACCTATAAGAGAAACATCAGAAGAGACAGCTTTTCAATCTATCCCACAAATGTGTAACAGCCTCTAATGGAAGGTAAGGTTAGAGAAATCCAGTATAGAAATAAGATGCAATTTTAAAAAGTTAAGGTAGTTAAGCAGTGGAACAATTTTTAGACTTCAGAGTGGATTCTCACTTCTCACATTCTTAAATCACAATTGGGCCTATTTATAAAATATAGTTCTTTATTTTAACTACAGCTTTTGAAATCAGCTACTGAAGTGAGACATTTCCTATATCCTATATTGCAGGCCTGACCACAAAAATCCCTTATAATCTTAACGCTGGTGTATTTTCTGCTGTTACTTCCAGAGTTGCTGACACAAGATAAGTGCAAGTGTATATGGTCCCAATTGCAAGGGATGTTTAACTCTCATCAACAGCCTCTTCATTAGGACTCTTGTGTGGAGATGAGTTGGACCCTGTTGAACTGTTTACACTGGGCTGTTAAGCATTGTCTGTTCTTATATGAAATAGAACACTTTAACTGAAAATGCATGCACTTTAAAATATAGCATTCATTTTTTAGAAGTTTTTCGGTACCTGAATGTTAGCGAGCCCCATGCGCAGAGAGAGAGAGGGAGAGCAGAGAACACACGGGAGAAATGCTAACAGGAATGAATACTCGCACACCTCTCCTGCAGCAATTTCAGCCCCTACCCTGGAAAATCAGACGTTGCTTGTTTGCCTTCTAGTGGCTTGAGTTTAGAATAGCTTCAGCCAAGAATAGGTCTTGCAAAAGAGCTAAGTGAAACTGAGAAGTTATTAGCTCACAGACACTTACTATTATTATAACAAGTTCTGAAATGTCAAGATGCCTTTGGTGGGAAACATCTGTGAAATACCACATAATATATTAAGAATGTGTAAGGACTAGATCAGCGGTACATGTGCATGAAGCAGATCTAGAGAACCATGATTTCAAAAGGAAAAAATATTTTTAAAGTAGATGTGGCTTCTCTGATACCAGTGACTTTTCATTCAAGCAACTACATTAATATTTTTGGAAATCTTTGGCACAGCTGCATCTCTGAAACAGTGGTCTCTCTGGAGCTGCTCCACTTAGTGTGGGATGGGTTCCCCCTGGCGCAACTGGGCCTACTGAATATAGCAAAAAAGACTGAGTGTGCTTTACACATCATAACATAATTTGAAATGACCTTCACAGACTTCTCTCATTCCATCCTGGAATATTTGAGACTAAGGTTATAGGCAAGGACTGGCACTGAACTTGCTGCAATACAGACAATCCTGCTCCTGCTGCTACTGAGGATGTAAAATCATGTGTTTCTGTTTCCTTTAATGAAGCTACATTGATTTACGTTACTGCTCAGGGCTGGATTACAGCAATATATGAAGCAGTAACATAAGAACTTACCCACCTGAACCTTTTATGATGTGATATCTTAATGTTTATGAAACTGCTCCTCTTAGTGAATGAAAACTGCTGTATTAGTGTGAATGTATTTTTTCTGAAATACGTTCTTGGGTTTTAGCACTTTTTTACTCCTTTACCATCTAAACTATATATAGATTTACGGGATGGGTTTTTATGTTAATAATACACTGCTTCTTGCTGAGAGGCATAAACTCATTCAGAGATGACCTTTGTCTGCTGCGGTATCAAGGCTGCTTTCAAATCTTGCTGATCTTTCTCCTCTCCACTCTGGAGCACTAGTGACTGACTCTGTGCTAGCTGGACGAAATTAGTCTGCACTCCTCTGATCCGTTCTGCTGAACACTGAAGGCTTACCAGAAATCTCGGCTGCTTATATGCTGTTCTGCTAAATTTAAATGGGTCAGAAACTCTCACCATACTGTCACAAAAGCTATTTTTAAAGTTAATACAGCTCAGAGCTGGATTAATGAGCGCACATCCCTCTAACTGTGCATGAGCTCAGTATGGTCCAGCAGGAAATCGTGCCCTTGGCAAGCACACGTAAGGAGCATCTTTCTGTGTCAATGCTCATGGCCACCTGTTCAGATGGCCTAGTGCCCTCTTGAAACGTGGTCAGACAGCTGACTCTGGGTGTTCATAAAAGCAAGGACAGGTTTAGAGCCATACAAGGAATAATACTGCGAATGTCAGCTCTTCAGCAGTCCTGCATGTGACAGCATCGGTAGCACATGCCCGTTTCTTCTCATTGTTTGTATGTTACTAAAAGTGTATCAGAACTGTCAAGAATACAGAATTTCTGGCACATAATTCTGGCTGTCAAAAATACATACATTCTGCACTGGGAGAAGACAGGAGAAGAACATGGAGAATTGGATTCTTCCTGTATCAATTTGTATTAATAATTAGGTAGTCTGATTTCACAGATCAAAAGAGTTCTCTCTTTTTTTTTTTTCTTCAATATGGAAAAGCTTTCCATATATATATATGATAGATCTTGTTTAGGTAAGATACACACCCAAGCCTTTAGTGTTCATTTTCTACACAGAAGCCCCACATAGCTGCACTACGACAACAATTCACAACTGACCTGCAGCTGTCTTTTGTGTGAGATGTGGCAGCAGCAATATGCAACAGGAATACTTTCCCTGGTTGAAGTAAGACAACATAAGGATGTTCAATTACTCAACATATTTACTTATTTCAGTTTTTGAACGAGTCATTATTCCATTTTGCAACAATATCTGAACATCCAAATGTCATTCAGTGTATTGTTCATTTTGCTCTTGAAAAATACCCTCTAGCAAAATTACTGAGAGAAACACAGAACAACTTTGCCTTCTAATTCCATTTCCACATCAGATAACCTTGAAAAAGAAACATTTTTCAATAAGTCCAGAAACCAAAAGAGTTTAGATAGTAAAGGTCAAAAGAGAAATTAAACTCCAGAGGAGGAAAACAGACTCTTTAAATATGTCTTCAAAAAGTAAGTACTGCCTGTTTATTCTCTGAAGAGTCCTTATGACCTACTAACTGATAGGTGTAACAGGTAACAACCTATAGAGAGTCATTTCTGGACATGAACCCAGCTATATTGCTGGCTTCTGGCTGGACATCAGACTAAGGAAAATCAAGTTTCTTGGAAATGTAGCTGTCTTAATGCACTAGAAACAAGATTCTTTCCAGTAGGGAAAGGCAATTAAATGAAGAGAATTACAAGTTAAGATGGTATAAACCATCTTAAAAACTGTTAAGAAACTGAAAATAACAGTTTGACTCATCTGCATGAATGATCGGATTGTAATTTCGTATGATTTTATGTGTCACATTCAAGTAGCAGCATTAATATAGTATCATTTTTTCATTATTTCTTTGTGGAAGTGTCCTGTTCAAAAACTGAACTACTTGTTCATAGGTAACTAGTCAGATTAACAAAATACAAGCTTCCCTTTGGTGTAATTACAAGTTACATTATTTTACTTACACAGACATTGTCAAATCAAACTCTCTTAACAAAAACACTTACGCCTGAATGGAGTCTCTTTACTCATACACGAATGATTATAAAGAGAAATATCTGATCCGTACAATAATCTGAGTTCTTCAGGATGTCTTCTGCAAATCCTATTCTTGATTTGCGTGTGTCTCATGCTTTTGCAGTCTCTTGGTCTGCCATCTGCTCACCGGAGCTGTATGTGTGTTCACAGATGTCCTCATGGAGATGGCAAGGCCATAGAGGTTTCTAAACCCAGAATACCATGATGGCAATGAAATAGAGTGAACTGGTCATTATATACATATGAACAACAGACCCTGAAGGTATTCAGCTACTTTACAATTAGGTTTTTTTTCTTATTTTGACACACACATGCATACATACCCAGTCTCAGTGAATCACAAGTAAAGGAGCTGAAAATTTGGAGTTAAGGAGAGACTGTCACGCAGCATTACCAAAAGACCTCTACCTCTTAAAATAGCGGTGTTTTGTCAAAAGTATACTTACTTTTATGTGACTGTTCTAGGAATATCAGAGAAAGAAATGGGACATGAAAACTCTGCAGATGGTCTCCAGGGACTGCTAATATAGGCCTTACACTGACCTGAGAGATGACTGCGTTGTAATAAGCCTAAGCTGAGTCTAAAAATGCCCAGGTCTAAAAATCTGTAAGTACTTCAAGGAAAGACTGTGATTGGATATAAGTGATATTTTGTTTAAATAAATCCAGCATCAAGGCCAGTGTCTCCACAGCCTTCCTGTTTTATCTAACCACTGTTAAGGAGGCTTTGAGAGCTAAAACTGGCAAGAAAGATGTTGTTGTGCTTCCACTTCCATCCTGATCAAAGAGAATTACATTAAGGTTTTATGGGCAGAAACATTTTCTGACTGATAGAAAGATCCTGGTAAGACCCTTCAATGAAGTGGGGTTGCACAGTCCTGGGGTGATTATGGAGAAAGAACTGCCGAATACATGCTAATCAAATTCATGGATAGTCATCATGTTTTAGAGAGAATAAGTAGGCCAGTATGTTAGGCAGCTGGGTATCAATAAATTCCCACTGTCTGTTTGCACCAGCTGGTAAATCTCCCAGTTCAGAGAGCTGGCCAGCCTGGGTCTTTTCCAGTGTTCGTTAAGATAATCTGTATTTCTGAGAATCACGATCCTTCTCAACTTGGCTTCCAGCCAGAAGCCAAGTCATAACATCGAAGAAGGCTGCTTTTGGGTTTGTAACAGACATTTCCTACCAAGTTATGGGATTGTGGCTGGAAAGGAAGATGCATTGGAAGATAAACTAAAGACAAGGTGAACCCTGAATACTGGAACTAACAAACTATTCACGACCCTAATAAATTTTGTCTGATCTGCCATTGTAGCCAGGGAATCAGGAAGGTTAGAAGACAAATATGTGTAAAATGTTACAGACCCCGCTGTGAAAAAAAGAGGCTCGAATGGATCTCAGATGTCTTTTGTCCTGGATCAAAAGGCAAAGCATTTCCTATTCTCAGGTTTTACAGTCCTATCAATCACTGGCTGATAGCATCTTTGGGACATACTGTGAGTCAGTACATCTTTTAACTCCCTCTCACGGCTTGACAAGAAATGTCTGCTCAGCCTGTTCACTGGGTTTTGCAGATACAGCAGAAATGACCCAAATCAGTGGTTTCTTCTCACCAAAGCTTGTCTGGAAAGCTAATCCCTGTCCCAGCTCTTGTGTAGTACACAAAGAGGGACAAAGAGTGTCCTTGGAACATGAACAAGAAACACAAAGTTCCAGGAACCTATTTTTAACAGAGTTTTAAAAGATCTACCACTAGTTTTCCCCAAATCATTATTAGTTTTCCTAAAAGGTACAGAGCAGTACTAGTGGCAGGCTAAGCTGAAGCTTTAGAGTTGTTCCTAAGAGCTCTGGCCCTGAAGAGCTCCCAGAAAAAGGTTGCAGAACTGGAAAGAAATCTAGGAGAAAGCTGGCATGCAGATTTGACACCAGTCTTCTAGTAGCTTTAAAAAAAAAATAAAAAAAAATAAATCTCCTTTTCTTTAAAAGGATTTTCAAAAGAACAAGGAGGAGGATCACTACAATTGCACACCAACAGACAACACTGATGCTTTTCCATGCAAGCATAGCATAAAATTGCCATTCCCCTATATCAATGCACCTGATTTCTCTACACCAACCCCTTATTTTTTTTGTTTTTATTATATAAGTCCCTATTAAAGGAGTAAAGGAGATTTTTAAATTTCTAAGTGTATTATCAGTGGAATTACAGGTCAGAGAGCTAAAACCTTTAACAAAAGTTGGAGGGAAAAGCCATTCACTCTTAGGACGTGTTTGTGCAGTTACAGTGAGTTTGCAATTCAAGTTTGGAAGAAAAAGAAAAGACAGATCTCACTGGCCAGAAAGAATTGCAAAAACTGAGGCAGCCAAAGAGAATCTTGAAATCTGTTTCTTTTCTTTGGATTTTAGAAAAAGATTGAGAGCAAGTTGCTCTCCATGTAACTCCACCTAGACACTGGGAATATATTTTTTACTTGACTATGGACTGCCATCTGATGGCTGTAGTTAAGAATGCTGAAGGACACATTGAATCTACTTTTTAAAAAATCTAGCTCAAAAGAAAACACATATAGGGCCTCATATAACACTGCTGGATAGATTTCAGCTGACTAGTGATTTACAGCTGAGGTTAAATTTTTGACATAGTATTTCAGATTTACAATAGCATCACTCTGAAATGTTTTTCACTGCAGTGAAGAATGTCTAGAAAATTCTAATATTGCTTTACAGAACAGCTGTGAGTTTAAGTTGAATTTTCCAGGATTCATGAAGCTCATGCATGTCTGGCCGTCTGAGAATTTTTCTGGAAAAGAACACAACTTTCTTTTGCTATTAGGGTTTAATGACCTATCATCGGCGTGTCAAAGATGGTCTCTCACAATGGTGAGAGCATGAGGCCCCAGCTAACAGCGTCAGCCCTGTTAACAGAGATTAGGGCTCTTTGAGAAGTAGACAAGTGTCTTCTCCTTCCCAGGCTGAAATGTGAAGTAGTTCAGTGCTGAAGAAACTGACACAAACTGTTGATGACCTTGCCAGTTATAGCTAAAATTGAATGCTCTTTGTTTAACAAACCAGCTTAGAAACTCGCAACAAATATCCAGTGTCAATGGAGCTATCTCTTCACAGTTCAGGGAGCAGTACAAACCAGACTGAAGACTAGGAAGAATATCTTTGTTCATCCAACTGCATCTCCCAGCAGCACCTATGCTTACTACATGTTGGAAGACGTTCTCACTACCAATGAACTCAAAAACTTCCCCTTTCTCTACATGTCAAGGAGTGTGTTAGCTGGGAATGTTTGTTCTAACTAAAGCACTGGCATTGAAGAAATCCCGTGTTGTAATGTAATCTCAGAATTTAAGGAGAACATAAATATTTTAGGATTAAATACTTTTTGGTTTGTATACCAGAAAATATCTTCATTTAAAATAAAACATAGCAAAATAGATATCGTGCTGAGTATCTGGTTGTACTGATCAAAAGGAAAATCTACCATGCTGGGGAAAAAAAACCCAATTGTTTTAAAAATATGAAATGTGACTGTTCAGATAATCAATATTCAGGTTAAATACATTATTAAGAATGATTTTGCTGCAAAGTGTTTTATTACAATTCTTTTAACTTTTAATTGTTAAATTAAAATGCAGAGGGTCAATGACTGATATCAGCATATCATATGGTCTCACTTAAGCAAAGTTTTAGCAATACTTATTCTTGCTAAATTCCTTAGTTCCTCATATACTTACCGAAGAAAGACAAAATTTGTGCGGTAACAGCATAAATTCAAGGCATTAACAATCACCGCTTAAATCCTTAAAGTAGTCTTCTATACAACAGGCAAATTTTAACTAACTTCTATGCATGTAAATTTGCGTAGAATTTCACACGCATTTGGGTAAGTAATGTTTATCTCTGGAAGAAATGATCATTGTTTTGACCACCAGAAGGCCTCCTTACACTGGGAAAGCTGCTGCAGCAAACCCATTATGCTTTTCTTCTGCTTAGTTTGCAAATCATTGGGTTAAAGAAAAAAAGTGATCAAATTTTTAAAATGTTTTTCTTTCTGACCACATCAAATTTTGATTTTAGATTTATAATGCTTTATTAAGGGTTACATTTGAGAAATATTTCTAGTAACACATTTCTCATAGTCCTCCCCTTTCCACTGAATGCTTTTTATTACTATTTTGTATGCTCAGTGCTGGGAGTTTTCTTCAGATATCCATCTCTTGCACCTCTAGTCTTCCCTAACAGGCACAGATGAGTCACTTGTGCCATATTTAAGGTGAGAAAAGGCTAACATCTTCTAATCTTGTGGTCTGGAGTTCATAGCATCTGTTTAATAACACATATGAATGCAAAATTTCAGATAATTGACTGAAGTAGTATATTGGAGATGGGACTAGTTCTTTGTCATATATTTTCCCTTTATGGGACGAATCTAGAATTCTGAATTTATACGGAAACATTTTCCTTTCATCATTTTTGTGTGGAAAGGGGCTTTATAATTAAAAAGCTGGTAAGATTTAGCATTTAGGTAGCTATGACACATTCACCTCACTCTTAGAGTTATTGTTTCAGATTACTATAGTACTATTAAAAAAGGGAGAATCTTGCAGTCTCATGCATGTAGATTTCCTGTGATTTCAAAATTTACTTACAATAAAACTAGTTAAAAAGCAAGAAGGAAATCTGAGTATTTTACTCTGACAACATTGCTTGCCAGGATCTTTAATCTTTCAAACTCTAACATTTAATGCAAACCGAAGGACTGTGCTCCAAATATTTTCTCATACTTTAATGCACTTGTACGTTACAGTCAATGTATTTTAAACACCACAAAGTGTGGCCAATTTTATGATATTTTAAACACCATTGTCAACATAGCTCAAATATGTTTTGTTTCTGTTGTTCTGTTGTTTACTTATTCATAAAAATATCTTTTTGCAGCATGTTAAGCAATTACTCAAACATATTGATGAAAACATTTCTGTGTTTCTAAGAGCTGGTGAATTAGCACTTCTAAGCTGTCTAGACACAAGCATTTTCAAATGTCAAAACTTTTAAAATATGTCATATATCATATGTGACTGTTTTCCCATTGCACATCTGCATTGGTACTGGACATAACCAAATTAAGTACTATCTAATTCTGTAGTTCTTAGATATTCTAACTGACTTTGAATCTTTCCTACTCAGTCATTGTCAGACAAAAATGTCACGTTGCAAAGCTAGGGCACTGTTGCAAATGACATAGACCACAAATTTGAAAAGTATACACTGATTTGGATTGCCTTCATTTTCAGGTTTCCTAAAACATGACTCAGGTTTGATACTTTAAAATAAAGGTGTTTAAAATCAGTGGACTCTCTAAAATTTGAAGCCGTACTACTGTACTTCATTTAGTCCTGCTCTAAAGTAAGAGGAATTGATTTAAGATTCACAGGTTAGAGTAGCAATACATATTCTTATTTTTCAAGGATGCTGTTGTCTTATTTACTACAGCTATTCCTTTCTTGTACTGGGAAAAAGGATGGGTAAGCCATGGTATGGTTCCATTAAAATGCTCTGTTATGATGGGAGATATGAGATATGTAAATAATAATTACAGCATAAACTATTGTGGCAGTAAGTTCCAAAATTAGTTATTTTTTCTTTTTATGACTTGTTCCCAGTGAAAAATATAGAATTATTATTTCAATTTTCAGCTTATGAGGATAGCTTAAAATAATAACTGGGAGATTTATTTGTTTGCAGCACAATCAGTCACACGCTCTTTTCCTCTCATTCAAAGATTTTAAGTATAAAAATGGATTTTTTTAAAAAAAATGAACAGCTACTTGATAATGTAGGCTGTGAACTTTAAGCAACTTTTTAATGCCCATTGAAGTTAAGCCAGATAATTATTATATGAAAGTAATTTACATGAGTTTGATTTTGCCACTTCAACCTAAAGCCAGTGATAATGGCTTGGACTCGATGACCTTAAAGGTCTTTTCCAACCTAAACAATTCTATGATTCTATAAAAGGAGAACTGCCCAATTCTTTCTCATGTGTATGAAAGCAGGAAGTATCAATGATTCAACCGAGTGAAACTGTAAATTAAAATGGTTTTCTCCCACATAGAAATCTACATAAACCAGATGTTCCATATTCATTCATCACCTATTTTACAGTGTAAGCAGTCTTTAGATATCACACATCTAAAGGACAACATTGAAATTCAAACAGCAAAAGGCTGAAAAGTAGGTATTTTACTTTCAGAACATTTTACCAAATAATAAGCATGCTCTTTACTTATTCTTTCCTGAAACTATAGAGATGAAACATGATGAATACATTCTAGTTACCAGGTTTTCATTCAACCAAATGTGCACCCAGTACTTCCACAGCTGGAGGCCACTTTTCAAACTATCCATACCAGGGTTGGATACTTACAGTGTGGGCACCAGAGCTTGAGCAGGTTTTTGAGCAGATCTGGGCCCTGGGAGCCAAGGCACCTCCAAATCAGTGTCAATGTGAGGCAGGTACTTCCAGCTTTCCTGAATTTCAAAGTCTCTGGAAGCTGACTCTCTTACCTCACACAGCCAACTGGTCTCATCTTGCCTCTGTGAGCGCCATCCCCTTCCAGCTCCTGCTGGATTTCAGTTGTACTGAATCACTAATTTGAGAACAAAAAACTATGGTCTGGCTCATCACTCTTGAAGGATTACCAACCCCCCCTCTGCAGTAATTATGGGCTCCATATTCCAGGGAAAGCATCACAGAGAGCAAAATTTCCTCTCCCATCAGCACCCGACATCTCTGTTCACCAGGGAAACATTCTGATGGCAAGGAATGTTCTAAGTGCAGACTATGCAACAGATACCTGTACTACCTGTACAGTATGGGAATAAGTGGTCTCACTGGGCTGTTCTCAACTTAGTTGTAGGTTGTATTTTTGAACCTAAGTATCTTCTGTAATTTCTCATCACCTCAGTTTCCCTAGGGTAGAATGGGTAGAATTCATTAACATATGAAAAGCCATCTGATATCTTGAGATGGAAGGCGATACATAAGAGATGTATCTCTTCAAAGAGAACTGTGCACCAATACTGATAAAAAGGAGAACACCGCAGCTCAAGCTATAGCCTTAAGTACACCATTAGCATAACCTCAGTGAAATTTACCTGCATGAGTGGAGGTTGCGAAGGATGCCCAAGAACATGGGTAAGCTCTTGAGGATCTGACGGGTGTCTTCAAAGTCTCCTCAGGTATCCTCTCACTTTAGAGGGAATTATCAGTGTTTATGACCTGTCAGGACTGGTTTATAGACATACGATGTGCTTGTAATTTTATTTAACATCTGTTTAAACAAAGCATTAGCACAAAAAGATCCCTGATACAGAAGGAATGAACCAGAAGACCTTTTATCTGTAATAAACTAGTTGAAAGGAAGGGTGGATGATGAAACCACTTTTTTGAGGTAGTTGGTAATTTATGGAATGAGATATATAATAATATGAAGAGCATCACAAACATGCCTAGAGTAAATACAGGTATAATATTATAATCTTCTCCTTCGCACTCTTATGAAAATGGATATATAAGGAAACATTCTTTAAAAAAAATCACCAGATAATTCTGCTTTTCCATTACTCTTTTCAGTCACATAGCCCATGATTTCACCCCTCGCAAGGGAGAAGAGAGGAAGAAACAGTCAGGATGGTTAACAGAATAAAGTCCTTTTCTGACCTGAGTCTTAGCAAACTTATTTTTAGCTTTCCCACAACAAATGACAAATCCTTTGTCCTGTGACATAAGTCATTGTTTACTGTGGAAGTAAACCTAAAGGAAACCTAAACTGACTGTGACTCTGTTCTTCTCAAGTAATAGTATTGGCCTGAAAACATCAGGTATTTAAAGCTTTGTGGTATGTCATTCTTTTTCAAGGTTGTAACAAAATCGCAATGATGTACCCTCACACATTCTTTATCCACAGACTGAACTTGTGAGAAATAGCAGTGATTGAAGTAACTGATTAATGTGGACACTAAGGCAAGATTCTGACTTAGCCTGGATGTATCCAACCATGAGTTTAATTTCAGGTTTGTCATCAAACACCTTTATTTCTGCATGCAGCAGAATTACCCTAATTATCTGGGGTTCCTTTCTTTCTTTTAATTTCTTTTTTGTTGTCGGACAAAACATTAAAAACCTGCTCCAGAGCCTTAAGCACCTCCTCAGCTATAAATCAACAAACAGAAATGCTGCAGACTAGCCCTCAGAACTCACAGATGTTCTTGCACACAAACCTGCCCACAATGGGTTTGGCTCCCCACCTTCCCCCACTCTGCATTTTGCCTTCTGCAGCTGCCTAGGCAATATACATACCAGACAGCACACCCTGAGAATTGACAAAACAGAGGTCATTCAGATGGATCTTGTTTGAGAGCAGAAGGTCTATAAATGAGAATGCTGTCATATTGCTACAGCTCAGATACTCCAGAATTGTTCATTAATAATTGTCACTGAAAGATGGATAGAGTGTTGTTTTTGCAAAGTAAATCAGGGATTTTCCTTTTGATGTCATGATGTTAAGCTTGGGATGTTTCCAGTAGTACTAAGGGAAGTGGCAAATGCTCACATGACTTGGAAACACCCTCTGAGCAGTTGGAGAGACTCTTCCTGAAGTCCAGTTTCTTTTCAAAGGTCCTCAAGGTTCAAGGTCCCTATTCGTGCACTGTTATGTCTCTTTTCAGTTCACTAGAAATGTTGGTCTCCCTTCTTTTTCTCCTGCTTATATGAGCTACAGGTCCATTGAGTCACCTGTATCTCCACTGAGAATACACACCCTCCCTTTCCACTTCTCTTTTGTTAACCTCTGCTTCTCACTCTCTCCTGGACACCTTTCCATCAGTGCTTGCGTTTCTTCTGTATTCTGCCTGTGTTAATGTTTATATTCTCTCCTGTTTGATATAACATATTAATTTCCTGTCTCTAGCTAGAAATTGTACCGTTTTTCCCATCGCCACAACATTTCTTCCCCCAGTGCCGCCGGGAAGAAGATTTTGTTCATGCATCTGCTGGTGGGTACTGCCTTTGCCCCCCCAGCTCTCCCACTGCTCTCATGCCTGGATGCTGGGGGCTGGGGAGAGACAGCTGATGGCTCTTCGGTAGGCATTTTATGTGAAATAAAAGTCCCAGATATGTATGTGAGCACAGCCCTGGCATCAGGACTGAATTAGCAGACAGAATTTTATATACCAGACAACAGCTAACAGAATGAAATTTAAGTGCCTCTGTCCAAAATTGTATTGTTGAATACTTCTCAGCTGCCACATAATCCTGAGGACTTCTAAACTGATTACTTTTTCAGGTTTTCCAGACTTGAAGCTCTGCAGATCAGTGCCTCGCTAGTATTTAAACCCAATTTTGAGTTCTGAGCAATGCAATTCACTTACCAAGACAAGCTTAGCAGTCCAGATCTCACAAAATACAGAGGTATGTTCCCCTTTCTTTTGAAATGCTCAAGGTGTTCCCAGAATTCACGCATAAAATAAGACTAACCACAATGTCGGAGGCCTAGGTTTAATTCTCTTTTGAGGAATTCAAGCCAATGTTTCCTATTTCTCAGGAATGAGTCCTAAAACCAGATGATAGACCATGCTGGCCTGAGCCAGTGGAAGGTGATAGTCTGTACTTCAGACCTAGTGTTAGAATTGTGGGAGCTTCAGAAAGAGTCAAAGACATGGACCCTTCCATCCTTATATCTGTATACTGAATAACTTTATGGCTACAAAATTTAGGTAGCAGTGAGGTTTCCCAGAGATGGGGATTCCAAGTAGTTTTCCCAGTTGCTTGTTCTTCTCTGCAATACTATTTTGAATCTACATAGTTAAAAACCTGTCATTCCAAGAAAAGGTTTGTTCCACCAAAAGTGGCTTTTTGGAGATGTCTTCCATTATCATTCTCCTCAAGTCCAGAAGTTGAGTAAAGCTTACAGATATGCTGAAAAATTTATCAAGACCGATGGTTTTCATACAAAGATCCCAGTGCAGCCCTATGCTCACAACTCTATTTATACAGTGTATTTACACAGCGTTTACTGTATTTACAGTGTATGTATAAAACAAAAGATCTCTCTGTTTTGGCAGGATTTTATAGTGAGCCCAACTTATCCATTGCTTTTTCCTCTGCTTTCCCCCTCATCGTTCCAACCTTTGCCTTATGACAGTGTTCTCCAGACTACCACTGGTAGGGGCTAGGATATCTCGACCACAAATTGGTTAAGGACAGAGATTCTGTGCCCAGGTAAATAAGTTTTATAATCAGTAGTGGGTAATTTTCATGTGCTTTAAAAAATGTTGAATTTGACTTTTAGCCATACCACAGAACAGTTTAAAATAATCATGCAATAGAGAGAATAAACAGATAGTAAAAGAGAAAGGCTGGGATATTTTTTTAGGTATATGGCTTTTGTGCTACATATTTTGTGCCCAGTATGGTGGTTAAACTTGCAAACCCACCAAGGTCAAGTCTGAAATTCAGAATAGAGATGAACTTGTTTTTGTCAGGCTCAATTTGTGGCAACAGCAGTTTTATCAGCAGGGAGTAGTAACTATGGCAGAGGACTGTCAAACTGCCAGTTGAGTCTCTGGGAAGCGTATTATCAGATAGGGCGATGATTATTATTACAGTCCCGTCATCTTGGTTTTGCTGAAATAGTCTCGTAGAAATGTGAGAAAATAATTGATAGACACAATTCAGGGAATGAAATGACTTGTCTTTGAGAGTGTAGCTTTATAATAGACCCTCTACCTCCTTCCTCACCTTACTGTGTAAAAATGACTGAAAAGGCATGAGCAAAAAGGTGAAGGCACTGTAGAAAACCCTAGACCCTTTCTTCATTATTAGACACTGAAAACTGTGTGGTAAAATCCTGTAGGTACCACACAGAACTCAACCTGAACAGCAGAAAAGGAATCTTCTTCTATAATGCTGATGAAGTTATAACTGATATAAGATAGCTGCCAAAGACACTGAACAGTACCTATAAAAGTTAAAAAAAAATCTCTGAGAGGAAGGTAGAGGGAGAAGAGTGTAGACCAGAGAAATGGAGGAAGACTGGTGACCAAAGACATAATTGCCAAACAACTAAATGTACTAGAAAAGTGAGAAAAGGAGGGATGGAAATGAAATAGCAGAAGGGCTGGCCCAGCAGCTAAGGCATAACTTCTGCATTCACAGTGGCTTGCTATGACCACACACGTGTTACCCACAGAAAGTTCATTCCAAGGTCTTTTCCTTGTGATTGCACAAGAGGCAGAAATATTTCACTTTCTGGTATTCTCCCTTTGGCAAGCAGCTTTCTTCATAGCAGCTTTGAAAATATCACACAGCAAGGAATGTACATAGCAGATGCCTTAGAAGAGTACCGACTACCATGCACTTCATGCACCATTTTCTCTTCCTTTAGGCTTCTGTATTGCATATAATCTACGGAAAAGAGGAAGAGGGGGAGTAGAAAAGATTTTTTTTTTCCATCTGTCTATCTAAGTTTTCTAAATTTCTCCAAATGCCACTGTCTGCAATGTATGTACAAATCTGTAAATAACTTGTCAATAATTGCATGTAAAAGTCAGCAACTATCTTATCTTGCATGATGTCTACAGGTGCAGATGGAAAAGAATCTCAGTGATTAGTGCGAATTTTTACTCCTTCAATTGTCAAGATTTGCGCGTTCAAATTAAAGGCAATTTGTAGCAGAGGCTTCTGAAATACTCTCTTGCTTTTTTTGTTTTTTTTTCTTTAAACCACATTGCTTGTCATTAACAGAGATTTTCCATTCAGTAAAAGCCTGTAGCAATAAAAATTGTTCTCTCAGAGTCTTCTCTTGGCTCAAGAAGACCATGTCATTTTCTAAAATCAGACCACAATTTCAGGTCAATATAAACAAAAAGGGCGAGGCTCAAAGTAGCCTCTATACTTCCCTGTCTCTTTCTTCCCAATCTATTTCTCTAATTATTTCTTATGGTTTTAGTGTGATCATTTTGTTTTTATTATCTGCCTTTAGATATAACTTGCCTCTATCTCCCTCAGACACAGACACTTGCTCCGCTGCAAAGACACACAGCTCTTTCTGGATAGTCAATTTACTGCCATTACAGTAAACACATCAATCTTCCAGTATTAAATCCTGCGGCTAAATTGTAGGTCTTGTCAGGGATTTTGAAATTTTGTTACTGATGCATCCAGAGGGAGGATCAAGCTTTACTTGATTTCTCCCTCTGCCATTCTTTAGTTCAAAGTTCCTGGTTGTGTTTTGGAGTGTGTCAGGTAGGTTAAAGTTCATTAAAAACAGCGGAAAAGATATGCGGTGCCAGCCTTCCCACGCTGCATTGCTAGTATGTGGGCATGGAAGGGCATGTATACCAAATGTTCCCATCCTTCCTTCCATCGTAAAGATTGAGAAGCATGAGCAATCATTGTCTTCTCCATCCATCTGTTAAATTTGTCTCATTGTGCTGGTTTTGGCTGGGGTAGGGTTAATTTTCTTCACAGTAGCTAGTATGGGGCTATGTTTTGGATTTGTGCTGAAAACAGTGTTGATAACACAGGGATGTTTTTGTTATTGCTGAGC